>NC_143030.1:21726467-21883342 GCF_057628025.1 Oncorhynchus mykiss
GATGTTCTGTTCTCTCACCTCACCTCCTCTCCATCTCAACCCACCAGGGAGGAAAAGAGACACGGCAGAGGTAGAGAGGGGGACAGGTCGACTGGCACAGTTATCTCTACTATCAAGACAAATTGTTTATAGTCATTGGATGTGTTGGATGTATATTCCCCAGTGACATTTCATTGGGTCACCTAGCTAGTTCACATAGGGGAGGGAGGGGACACACACTTAACCATACACACACACACGGACACAAACAAACACAAACACCTACACACACAGTACACACACAAAAACCTACATCAGACACACAAACACACACCAACGTTGGACACACAAACATGGACAGATACACACACCCCTTGATAGACCCAGGGCAGCCATCTGAGGTAATGTACCACCAGAGATAGCTGAATAGCTGACAGCTGAGCCCCCCCCCCCCCATATTAAAACATCTCCCCACCTTTGCTACACCATACCCTCCACCGTTCCCCTCTGATGAACAACAGTGATGGACACAAACATAGCTAACCACACACCAACACACACACACACACCCCGAACCCAACACAGACAGACACAAACCTAACCATACACACACACGCAAACACAACCTCACCCATGTACACAAAGACACACATGTGCACATGCACGCTAAAAACAAAAACACTCACCCCACACTCTCTCTTTCTCTCTCTGTATGTCTGTGTGAGTGGTAGCTACATCAGCCCTTGCCTTAGCAAGCCCCAGGGGAGCTAGCTGTTCGCTCTGTGGAGAATTACTCTATGGCGCTGATCCTTTTTTTTGCTCCTGTGCTGTAAAGGCCTGTTTGATCGGCCTCATTCTCAGTAAGTGACCGGAGAAAAGGCCCTTTGAAGTACCTTAAAGGCTGTTGCTGTTCTGACCTGTCTGTCAGACCTTTAGAGCTGGGGTCTCCACGCTCTCAAAGGGAGCTGGTGTGTGTATGTGTGTGTCTTCACACGCAGGTATGAAGGAATGCACACAGAGGCGCCCACACACACATGCATGAATGTATGACACCCCCCCACACCAGGCAGGCCAGCACACATACATACACACACACACACACACACACACACACAGGTTCATATACAGTGCCTTGCAAAAGTATTCGGCCCCCTTGAACTTTGCGACCTTTTGCCACATTTCAGGCTTCAAACATAAAGATATAAAACTGTATTTTTTTGTGAAGAATCAACAACAAGTGGGACACAATCATGAAGTGGAACGACATTTATTGGATATTTCAAACTTTTTTAACAAATCAAAAACTGAAAAATTGGGCGTGCAAAATTATTCAGCCCCTTTACTTTCAGTGCAGCAAACTCTCTCCAGAAGTTCAGTGAGGATCTCTGAATGATCCAATGTTGACCTAAATGACTAATGATGATAAATACAATCCACCTGTGTGTAATCAAGTCTCCGTATAAATGCACCTGCACTGTGATAGTCTCAGAGGTCCGTTAAAAGCGCAGAGAGCATCATGAAGAACAAGGAACACACCAGGCAGGTCCGAGATACTGTTGTGAAGAAGTTTAAAGCCGGATTTGGATACAAAAATATTTCCCAAGCTTTAAACATCCCAAGGAGCACTGTGCAAGCGATAATATTGAAATGGAAGGAGTATCAGACCACTGCAAATCTACCAAGACCTGGCCGTCCCTCTAAACTTTCAGCTCATACAAGGAGAAGACTGATCAGAGATGCAGCCAAGAGGCCCATGATCACTCTGGATGAACTGCAGAAATCTACAGCTGAGGTGGGAGACTCTGTCAATAGGACAACAATCAGTCGTATATTGCACAAATCTGGCCTTTATGGAAGAGTGGCAAGAAGAAAGCCATTTCTTAAAGATATCCAAGTTAAAGTTTGCCACAAGCCACTTGGTCAGATGAAACCAAAATTGAACTTTTTGGCAACAATGCAAAATGTTATGTTTGGCGTAAAAGCAACACAGCTCATCACCCTGAACACACCATCCACCCTGTCAAACATGGTGGTGGCAGCATCATGGTTTGGGCCTGCTTTTCTTAAGCAGGGACAGGGAAGATGGTTAAAATTGATGGGAAGATGGATGGAGCCAAATACAGGACCATTCTGGAAGAAAACCTGATGGAGTCTGCTAAAGAACTAAGACTGGGACGGAGATTTGTCTTCCAACAAGACAATGATCCAAAACATAAAGCAAAATCTACAATGGAATGGTTCAAAAATAAACATATCCAGGTGTTAGAATGGCCAAGTCAAAGTCTAGACCTGAATCCAATCGAGAATCTGTGGAAAGAACTGAAAACTGCTGTTCACAAATGCTCTCCATCCAACCTCACTGAGCTCGAGCTGTTTTGCAAGGAGGAATGGGAAAAAATTTCAGTCTCTCGATGTGCAAAACTGATAGAGACATACCCCAAGTGACTTACAGCAGTAATCGCAGCAAAAGGTGGCGCTACAAAGTATTAACTTAAGGGGGCTGAATAATTTTGCACGCCCAATTTTTCAGTTTTTGATTTGTTAAAAAAGTTTGAAATATCCAATAAATGTCATTCCACTTCATGATTGTGTCCCACTTGTTGTTGATTCTTCACAAAAAAATACAGTTTTATATCTTTATGTTTGAAGCCTGAAATATGGCAAAAGGTCGCAAAGTTCAAGGGGGCCGAATACTTTCGCAAGGCACTGTATATTGTATGCACACTACCTGGCAGGCTCACACAACCCATCAAGTTTAAACAAACAACATTTAATAATATTACCGTCTAGTTGATGCTGTGTGTGTTTGTTTAGAGGTGTGCATAGAGTCACAAAATCTAACAAAGCTACTAACCTTTCCTTCTAAGCCACAGAGTCTAAAAAATAAACACATTTCTCCCTGTAATTTACCTGTCTGTCAGGGTGACATACTGAGCATGACCCAAAATCCTTTCTGTGTTTACTGTACGGACTCCATTGTGTTGGACGTGGGTTCTTATGCACAGCTGGACTTACACCTAATGGAACCGGAAAAGAGTTTTCAGAATCTGAGATGCATTCAAAAGAGCAGAGACCTGTAGTGGTGCATGGGTAAAATCACTGGACAAGCCAAGCCAGAAAAAAAGCTACATTACAACATATGTGTTGTGATATTTGCATTGTTTGCTCTATAACCAGTTCATATGCATTGCCACCGTGATATATAGGCCTAAGGCCGAGACAATAAGAAGACACAGTGGAAGAATAAATTCAACCACACCTTTGTTTCATCACAAAACCATAGATCCACAAGTCCACAAAGGATATTGCATTAACTACTGCATGGTCAAGGAGGTAACTACTGCATGGTCAAGGAGGTAACTACTGCATGGTCAAGGAGGTAAATGTTTCTGACATTGTTGGACTACTAAACAACAATTGGTTTAGAACCACGGAGAGTTACCACAAGAAGCAAAGAAAACAAGAGCTGCCTCCACTATTCCAGCACTATTTCAACTTCAACATTGCAGCATCGTCAAATCACCTCTGCTTAAATCAGTACAGTGATAACTAAAAGATACCAAAAACGTTTTTGTCCAATCAGTGTATGCTAAATATTATGTGGCTGTCCATGGTTCTGATTTGTGTGTGTGTGTGTGTGTGTGTGTGTGTGTGTGTGTGTGTGTGTGTGTGTGTGTGTGTGTGTGTGTGTGTGTGTGTGTGTGTGTGTGTGTGTGTGTGTGTGTGTGTGTGTGTGTGTGCTTGTGCTTGTGTGTGTTTGTGCAAGTAGAAAAAACATGTTGACTCACCCTACTTGTAGATAAACTGAAATGTCATCCTCCTCTCTTTCATGGTGACTAAACGGTCTATGACTGTCATAAAGTACACACTTTTATTACCTGGCTAAAACGCTTGCTCGCTAGCCTAACTTCCTTTTTTTGGCAAAGATAGCTAGTTAACATTAGGCTAGCTACATATTGAACTTCCATCCTCTCAGTCCAGGGTCACAGCGTATTATTTTATGGTCGGATCAGAATCGTCGTTATAATCATTGACCAGTACAGAGAATTAAGTAAAACCACAAGTCCAAATCCTTATCTCTATCCATGGCTAATTTAGGAAAGGGACTATTTTAGCTAGCTAGCCACCGGAGGACAACCACATAACGAGATGCAACAATTCAAGTTGTTTCCGTCAATGGCGTATTTCTCTTGGTGCTATGTGATAGGAGTTAAGTCAAATCCAAATTCGCTTCCCTTGACACTTTTTTTGGGTTGCGCCAGGACCATTCAAAGCTGAGCTCAATCAGTTTAGCTAAACGCCGATTGGCTAGTGTGTTGTACATTTTTTTATTAAGGGAGACCAAATGCATTCAAATATGAAAAAACAGAGAGACAAAATAAAAACATTTGTATATGTTTAAAGAAAAATATATTGGTCATTTTTGGGGGGGGAAGCCTGGCTTCTCTTGACATCCATTAATACAAGCCACTGGGTATGACTTAAGACTAAGCTATGGCTTCAGTGACTGTCAATAGGTGCCCCTTGGTCTGCCCCTACCAATTTCAGCCTCACTCTGACCACTGTTATAGATAAGGAACATCTATTTTATTTATATTGTGATGCTTCCCATTCTAAAGCGGCCCCCCTTCTAACATCTGAATGACCCCAATTCAAGCCATCCATCATTTTCTCTGTTCTCACCTTCAGTTTGGCCTCCTCCCCTTCCTCACTCCTTACCCTCATCTTCCCATTCCTCACCTCCCAGTAGGCCTAGGCCAGTGGGGCCCTGACTGTCATGCTTCCCTCTTCTCTGACCCACCAGGATGGGAATCAGATAGATTGACACCCCACCTGCCACACACACGCACGTGCACGCACACACACACACACACACACAGACACACACACAGACACACACAGACACAAACTCTGTCTCTTTCTCTGTCTCTCTTTTTTTTTGACGATTCGTTTTCTCGTTCGTGTGGCATCTGCTCTTAATTGGGCCCATCTGAGCACTGGCATGGCTCTCACATCCATGAATGGGCCAATGGCTAATTGCTGTGCCAACCTCCTGTCCCCTTGCTCTGTTTTGCCACGCAGAGATAGACAGAACAACAAAAAGAAAAGAGAGAAGGACTAAGAACGAGAAAGAGGGGCCTTGTTTTGCATTTGAAATCGCTTTCTCGATACAGTATGTGGGTAAAATGTATGATTGTGTTGCACACTTATTGTAAAAATGGCTAGCTGGAGTCATCTGATTGGTTGGCTTCTGAGCACTCGCCCGCTAGTGACTGAATGGTGATATACTTGGCTCTGAATCACTTCAGGCTGTCCGGCAAGAACAGTACAGATGCTTCTCAGTCCAGGACTTTAATTACCTTCATCGCCACCACACACCATAGTATTCTCACACAAACATAAATCTTCACTTTACAAAGGATGGACTTGTTGTTCTATAGGAGAAAGGGAAATATACACTGAGTGTACAAAACATTAAGAACACCTGCTCTTTCAATGACATAGACTGACCAGTTGATTTCAGGTGAAAGCTATGATTCCTTATTAATATCACCTGTTAAATCCACTTCAATCAGTGTAGATGAAGGGGAGGACACAAGATTTATGAGCCTTTGAATGGTAGTGGTATGGTAGTAGGTGCCAGGCGCACTGGTTTGTGTCAAGAACTGCAACACTGCTGGGTTTTTAACGCTCAACAGTTTCCGTGTGAGGAGGAAGGGGAGGACCATCCTACTCAGTGAATTTAAAAATTGTGAACCATTAAAAAAGCCTTCTTTTTTAGATAAAACTATTCTAAATGTATTAATCAAATCAATATCAACTCAGACTTTATTTGTCACATGCGTCGAATACAACAAGTGTAGACCTGACCATGAAATGCTTACTTACAAGTCCTTAACCAACAGTGTAGACCTTACCATGAAATGCTTACTTACAAGTCCTTAACCAACAGTGTAGACCTTACCATGAAATGCTTACTTACAAGCCCTTAACCAACAGTGTAGACCTTACCATGAAATGCTTACTTACAAGCCCTTAACCAACAGTGTAGACCTTACCATGAAATGCTTACTTACAAGCCCTTAACCAACAGTGTAGACCTTACCATGAAATGCTTACTTACAAGTCCTTAACCAACAGTGTAGACCTTACCATGAAATGCTTACTTACAAGCCCTTAACCAACAGTGTAGACCTTACCATGAAATGCTTACTTACAAGCCCTTAACCAACAGTGTAGACCTTACCATGAAATGCTTACTTACAAGCCCTTAACCAACAGTGTAGACCTTACCATGAAATGCTTACTTACAAGCCCTTAACCAACAGTGTAGACCTTACCATGAAATGCTTACTTACAAGCCCTTAACCAACAGTGTAGACCTTACCATGAAATGCTTACTTACAAGTCCTTAACCAACAGTGTAGACCTTACCATGAAATGCTTACTTACAAGCCCTTAACCAACAGTGTAGACCTTACCATGAAATGCTTACTTACAAGCCCTTAACCAACAGTGTAGACCTTACCATGAAATGCTTACTTACAAGCCCTTAACCAACAGTGTAGACCTTACCATGAAATGCTTACTTACAGGCCCTTAACCAACAGTGTAGACCTTACCATGAAATGCTTACTTACAAGCCCTTAACCAACAGTGTAGACCTTACCATGAAATGCTTACTTACAGGCCCTTAACCAACAGTGTAGACCTTACCATGAAATGCTTACTTACAATCCCTTAACCAACAGTGCAGTTCAAGAAGAGTTAAGAAATTATTCACCAAATAGACTAAAGTCAAAAATAATCATAAAAAGTAACACAATAAGACTAACAATAACGAGGCTATATACAGTGGGAACCGGTACCGAGTCAGTGTCCGGAGGTACAGGTTAGTTGAGGTAATTTGTACATGTATTGTAGGTAGGGGTGATAGATAATAAACAACAAGTAGCAGCAATGTACAAAAGGGGGGGTTGGTCAATGTAAATAGTCGAGTGGTGATTAATTGTTCAGCAGTCTTATGGCTTTGGGGTAGAAGCTGTTGAGGAGCCTTTTGGTCCTGGACTTGGCGCTCTTTTCACTTTCCCTTTCACAGCTAGCTAATAAAGCGAGCTAGTTTAGCCTACTCAAACACAAGGCTCAAATAGAGAGGAATGCTATTTCTGTTAGCTAGCTGGCTATGACTATCCAACTATGGAACTCTTCCAAGTCAAGGTAAGCTTTAAGTTTGATTCATTTATTGCCACCGGGGCCCGCCGGTGTAACTACTAAACTACTTGCTGTACTGTACATTGTACTGCTTGATTGGCACGGGTTTACTAACACGTTAGTTGTAATTCTCTATGTTGACTGTGATGTTAGCTTGAAAAACATTTCTTAAATAGTTCTGTTGAAAAACATTTCTTAAACGGAAGCAAAAGGAATGAAAACCTACCTCAATTTGTCCAATAGAAACTCTTGTTTGCTGTTTGGACTAATGATTACACCCTAGATCAGCTAGATACAGGCAAGAGTGTGCACGGCGGTATTGAATGTGTCACTGTCTGTCACCTTGATTACTCCAAATTGTCTCGTGACCCGTGCACTTGCATTATAAACTTTCATTCATAGGCTAGGTTGTTGCAAACTCATGATGGGTATAGGTGAAATTAGAGTATCATGTAGTGGCCTAAACCTATCAATGCGACATTGAACTGGGTATAGCATTGATATGTTGCTAAACCCAGCAATCCAATATGATGTAATATTGTAGAAAAAAGCCCGCTCTCCCTAATCTTAAACGGCACAGACTTCCACTGGTGCATACACTACAGGCTATACAATAACAATTTCTACACTAACATATTCTGCATAAATACACATGCAATTAAGGCAATGCTGGCACTTAGACAACATAAACAACATTCACATGTTTTTATCTGAAATATAAACAAACATTAGCTGGAGGTTACAAAGAAGTAGCCTACTGTATGGGCAGTTACAAATGGAAGAAAGTAACTATGTGACTGAGCATTGATATAAACCCCAACAGCAGGGGCGAACTGGGACAAGAACTCAGCCCTGGCATTTTATTATGATTCGAGTATTGGAAGCTATTTTGTAGATGACATCGCCGAAGTCGAGGATCTGTAGGATAGTCAGTTTTACTAGGGTAAGTTTGGCGGCGTGAGTGAAGGAGGCTTTGTTGCGAAATAGAAAGCCGACTCTAGATTTGATTTTAGATTGGAGATGTTTGATTGGAGTCTGGAAGGAGAGTTTACAGTCTAGCCAGACACCTAGGTACTTATAGATGTCCACATTATTATGACCCCTCTATGGAATGATGAGACTTTCACGAACACAATGGTGTTCTCCCTTTTGACCCGCCAAATCTGGTGTTCTCCCTTTTGACCCGCCAAATCTGGTGTTCTCCCTTTTGACCCGCCAAATCTGGTGTTCTCCCTTTTGACCCGCCAAATCTGGTGTTCTCCCTTTTGACCCGCCAAATCTGGTGTTCTCCCTTTTGACCCGCCAAATCTGGTGTTCTCCCTTTTGACCCGCCAAATCTTTCTTACAGTGCCTTGCAAAAGTATTCATCCCCCTTTGCGTTTTTCCAATTTCTTTGCATTGCAACCTGTAATTGAAATGGATTTCATTTGAACTTCATGTAATGGACATACATCGTGAAATCCCCAAAATTACTTGCTTCAATGATATATATTTTTTTAAATAATGGAAAAGTGGTGCGTGCATATGTACTCACCCCCTTTGCTATGAAGCCCCTAAATAACATCTGGTGCAACCAATTAGCTTCAGAAGTCATATAATTAGTTAAATAAAGTCCACCTGTGTGCAATCTGTGTCACATGATCTGTCACCTGTTCTGAAAGGCACCAGAGTCTGCAACAGCACTAAGCAAGGGGTACCACCAAGCAAGCAGCACCATGAAGACCAGGTCAGGGACAAAGTTGTGGAGAAGTACAGATCAGGGTTGGGTTATATAAAAATATCTGAAACTTTGAACATCCCACGGAGCACCATTAAAGCCATTATTAAAAAATGGAAAGAATCTTGCACCACAACAAACCTGCCAAGAGAGGGTCACCCACCAAAACTCATGGACCAGGCAAGGAGGGCATTAATCAGAGAGGCAACAAAGAGACCAAAGGTAACCCTGAAGGAGCTGCAAAGCTCCACAGCGGAGATTGGAGTATCTGTCCATAGGACCACTTTAAGCCATTAACTCCACAGAGCTGGGCTTTATGGAAGAATGGCCAGAAAAAAGCCATTGCATAAAGAACAAAAATAAGCAAACACATTTGGTGTTCGCCAAAGGCATGTGTGAGATTCCCCAAACATATGGAAGAAGGTACTCAGGTCAGATGAGACTAAAATTGAGCTTTTTGGTCATCAAGGAAAACGAGAACACCATCCTCACAGTGAAGCATGGTGGTGGCAGCATCATGCTGTGGCGATGTTTTTTATCGGCAGGGACTGGGAAACGGGTCAGAATTGAAGGATTGATGGATGGATGGCGCTAAATACAGGGAAATTCTTGGGGGAAACCTGTTTCAGTCTTCCAGAGATTTGAGACTGGGACAGAGGTTCACCTTCCAGCAGGACAATGACCCTAAGCATACTGCTGCTAAAGCAACACTCTAGTGGTTTAAGGGGAACCTTTTTCAATGTCTTGGAATGACCTAGTCAATGCCCAGACCTCAAACCAATTGAGAATCTGTTGTATGACTTACAGATTGCTGTACACCAGCGGAACCTATCCAACTTGAAGGAGCTGGAGCAGTTTTGTCTTGAAGAATGGGCAAAAGATGTGCCAAGCTTATAGAGACATACCCCAAGAGACTTGCAGCTGTAATTGCTGCAAAAGGTGGCTCTACAAAGTATTGGTTGGGGGGAGGGTGAATAGTTATGCACACTCAGGTTTTTTGTTTTTTTAAATATTATATCTTGCTTGTTTTACAATAAAAAATATTTTGTGTAAATCAAATGATACAAACTCCCCAAAAAAATCAATTTTAATTCCAGGTTGTAAGGCAATAAAATAGGAAAAATGCCAAGGGGGGGATGAATACTTTCGCAACATCACTGTATAGGACAGACACAGTCTAACAAAATCTAACAAACTTCCTTTAGATTTTTAGGGGAGGGGCTATGTTGTTCCATGTAGTGAATCTGTCATTCAATGTGTTTGTATTGGCTTATAACATTACAGCCAAATATAATGTACAAAATCTAAAATCTAAATGATCCTTGGTAAGGCCTTCTTAAAACAATTCCATATAGCTTAGTAGAACCGCTTAGACCGGGCTTAGATTCTTATGGGTTATTAAAGTTAGATCAAGCTGAATCAATGTCTGCAAGATCTCACATAATGATCGTAGAATTCCACATAACAGAACTGGATATTTTACCCATGTGAGAGAGAAATGCTCTGGTGTTTTTGTCTACAGTAATTTCATACTATGCTATCATATTCAGTTCTGTTATCTAGAATACTGTGATCATTATGTGGTTTTGCAGACATTAATTCAGCTTGATCTTACTTTGATCTAACTTCCCCTGAGTAGCTTGTTCTCTGTGCATAAACAATATTGTCGTGACTTTACTTTTAGTAGTCTGATGACTTGTCACACCCTGATCTGTTTCACCTGTCCTTGTGATTGTCTCCACCCACATCCAAGTGTCGCCCATCTTCCCTATTATCCCCTGTGTATTTATACCTGTGTTCTCTGTTTGTCTTTTGCCAGTTCGTCTTGTTTGTTCAAGTCAACCAGCGTTTTGTCTCAGCTTCTGCTTTTTCCAGTCTCTCTTTTCTCATCCTACTGGTTTTGGCCCTTGCCTGTCCTGACTTGAGCCCGCCAGTCTGGCCACACTGCCTGCACCTTACCCTGAGCCTGCCTGCCGACCTGTACCTTTGCCCCCCTCTGGATTACCGACCTCTGCCTTACCCTGACCCTGAGCCTGCCTGTCGTCCGGTACCGTTGCCCCACCTCTGGTTTACTGACCCCTGCCTGCCTTGACCTGTCTAATGCCTGCCCCTGTTGGAATCATGATTCAGTACTTCACTAATTGGTTTAATTATTAATTTAATAGCTAACTAAATAATAACAGAAAAAACATGCACCTTTTACATGAGACAAAGGTCCTTAGTGGGCAGACTAAAATATGACGTCTTGTTACAAGGAATGAAGAGGGGTGAGGAAGAGAGAGAGAACAAAAGGGACATTTATCGTGGATACATTTTCATCCGAAGAGGAGAGGTGAAAAGGATCAGAGGACCAATATGCGGCGTGGTAAGTGTCCATGGTTCTTTTAATACGTAAATGTACACATGAACAACTGAATACAAAAAACAAGACACGTGAAAACCCCAAACAGTGCTATCTGGTGCAAACACAGAGACAGGAATAGTCACCCACAAACACACAGTGAAACCCAGGCTACCTAAGTATGATTCTCAATCAGAGACAACTAATGACACCTAATGACAACTAATGACACACACCCCACCCCCCCCCCCCCCCCCCACCCCCCCCCCAAAGGTGCGCAAAACCTTAACCTATAGGGGAGGGTCTGGGTGGGCGTCTGTCCGCGATGGCGGCTCTGGCACGGGACGCGGACCCCACTTCACCATCGTCTTAGTCCACCTTATTGTCCGCCTCCGTGGCTTTCTAACCAAGGCCACCCTTCTCAATGACCCCACTGGACAGAGGGGCAGCTCGGGACAGAGGGGCAGCTCGGGACAGAGGGGTGGAAGCTCTGGACAGAGGGGCAGCTCGGGATAGAGGGGCAGAAGCTCTGGCGCCTCTGGGCTGAGTGGCTCTGGCGCCTCAGACTCCGGCAGCAGCGCCGGACAGGCGGGAGACTCCGGCAGCAGCGCCGGACAAGCGGGAGACTCCGGCAGCAGCGCCGGACAGGCGGGAGACTCCGGCAGCAGCGCCGGACAGGCGGGACCACCTGCAGGGAGGAGACAGAGAGACAGCCTGGTGCGTGGGGCTGCCACAGGAACCACCAGGCTGGGGAGACCTTCAGGAGGCTTGGTGTTAGGAGGAGGCACCTGAAGGACCGGGCTGTGGGGGAGCACTGGAGCTCTGGTGCGCAGCCTTGGCAGCACTTCCCCAGGCTGGACAACTACTCTAGCCCGGACCCTCCAGAGTGCAGGCACAGGTTGAACCGGGCTGTGGGTAAGCACGGGAGATCTAGTGCTTACTACTCGCACCTCTCCCTTAGGCTCCACTCCCACATTTGCCCGGTACGAGCGGAGCGCAGGCAGAGGACGCACTGCACCATCCCAGCGCCCCGGAGACACAGCACGCAGAGCCGGCGCAGGATACCCTGGACCAAAACCGCGTACCGGCGACCAGACCCGCTGAGCAGGCACCATACGCCCTGGCTCGATGCCCGCACTCGCATGACACTCTCGGGGGGCTGCCCTATAGCGCACCGGGCTATGGACACGTACTGGCGTGCGCTTAACCGCATAACACGGTGCCTGACCAGTAACGCACTGCTTATAATAAGCACGAGGAGTGAGCTCAGGTCTGCTACCTGGCTTAGCTCCACACCTCGTGTGCCTCCCCAAAAAAATTTTGGGGCTGCCTCTCGTACCTGTCGCACTGCTGTGCTGCCTCCTCATATCGCCGCCGCTCAGCTTTCGCTGCCTCCAGCTCTGCTTTGGGGCGGCGATATTCCCCAGCCTGTGCCCAGGGTCCCTCTCCGTTCAGTATCTCCTCCCATGTCCAGGAGTCCTGTGATGCCGGCCGCTGTTGTTGCTGCTGCTGTCGTCGCTGTCTTTTCAAAGGAAAATAAAGGTCAGAACGTGACACTCTGGTCAAAAAGGACGGTTCCATCAGGCTGACATGCCCACTGACCTCACTCAGAGCATGGCTACTTAAGGTGCAAAGGATATGATTGGAGGTTATCTATTAAGCCTCCTAAAATCCCATTCCTACATTAACAAAAAAAATCATATTATATGCACAATGTATTGGATGGAAACTTGACAGATAAAGGGGATATACTTCTGAAGTTACAGTATTTCGTCCATACCCTTTTTAATGACTAATATGACATTAGTTGTCTAATGCTCCCCACTGACCATTCCCCACATTCTTATGTTAGATTTATTGTTCCACTATCCACTTTTGACCGTGTTATAGTTTTGGTGGGAAAAGCCTGATAACAAATACATTCCTCTGGTGGATTTTACTGGAGGTGGAGAAGGAAAGCCTCTTTCTCCTGTAATTTACAACAGGGTGTGAACTGTTGACCACCCAGCAGTAACCATTGCCAAGCTGATCTGACCCATTGTGATCCTCACAGGACAGGCATGACAATATAAACATGTGCCGAATGTGATCCTGAAAAAGTCAGATCCATGGCCACTCCCTTATAAAACAATACAATATGTAAAAACACCGCTGGAGATAGAACTCACCACTGTAACTGTGCCTTCGCTCTAGCCATTTTGTTCACCTCCCTGTTGTGCTGTCTATCTGTCTCAGCATGTTCTCTGCTGTAACTCTCTGTGTCTTCTTCTTCTCTCTGTCTGTCTGTCTGTCTGTCTGTCTGTCTGTCTGTCTGTCTGTCTGTCTGTCTGTCTGTCTGTCTGTCTGTCTGTCTGTCTGTCTGTCTGTCTGTCTGTCTGTCTGTCTGTCTGTCTGTCTGTCTGTCTGTCTGTCTGTCTGTCTGTCTGTCTGTCTGCAAAAGCCTTATACTTTATAAAAGCCAAGTTAACGAGGCTATATTGCAAATTAGTGCCTGTCATATGTGTTCCCCTGAATCAACACCTACCCGAAGTGTTAATTACTGTTACAGGGCTCCAGACTAACATTTTCCCCTGGTGACACTTTTACAGTTGGTGGCACCAGCCTCAGACCCAATCATGAGTAATCATCTCATAAAGTCATTCATCATGCTTTGTTAAGAATGTAAATAGACTATTCTAGAAAAAAGTTGTTTAATCTAACACATCCAAGAAGAAATGCATGACTCAAGATATTTTGTGCAACCTAATCCAGTGATTGTCATGAATTTTGGGTTGCCAAGTAGACTATAGTTGCTATATTTTACTGTCAAAATAGGACTCCTTTCCTGATTTTTTTGGTTGAATAGAGGAATTACATACATCTTTATAATAGCCTATGCTATTAGTACTAAGACCTGAGGAATTGGAAACTCAAAACACATTAACTAGATCATTCACTCTAAATATAATACCCACTGCTAATAGCCATGTATTAATCCAACAGTAAATGTACTGTTATAAATAAATGTTGCAGTTATAGGTCTCATGGGTAGTAGCCTACAGGCCTATGCCCTCACAACATTTTGCGCAATATCACATTTTGTGGTTGTAACATAACTGCTATTGAGCAGAATATTGAGAGGTGAGAAATACTAATTATATTTACAGAAAGCTGAGAACCTCCTCTCTTCGACATGGACAAGGGAATGAAGCTTCCAAAGCTGTGCAACTGCATTTTGAAATGTTATATGATCAGAACACATTTTTCTCTCTAGTAGTCCATGAAGGGAGAGGATAGTGCCTCACTCATTACAGCAAAAGGCCCGAGCAAAACAGGCACAGAGGGAGGGCACACACCTTCATTACAGGAATCATGAAGATAATGCACTTTACTGTTTGACTAAATCATGGTTTTAGATGCCCAAAAATAGGACGTTTTGAGTGAGGTGACAATGTAGAATGTGCTCTTTCTACGTTTATAGGCAACCTTTCCGTTTTTTACAATCCATGATCTTGGCTGTCTAACTGATGACGGAGTTAGAGCAGGTCTCTTCAGAGATACCAAATTTGACTTTAAATGTGTGTTTGTGTGACCTCAGCTCAGCCTATCAGGAAACCGATCAGGAAACTGATCAGTGGGCAACGGCCGGCCCATCTTGGTAGGGGAGCCTGGTTTCCCACTGATCAGCCATTATAGATTAGTATAAAATAGAAATTGAGCAAAAATCTTAACAGGCCCATTTATGTGTTTCAATTTCGACCAGCCCATCCAACAAAAAAACAGTCCAGCTCATCTGGCATTAGCCAGATTTGCCAGATTGCCAATCTGCCCCTGCCCAACAGTAAATCCACAACTCACTTTATGGATGCATGCACAATGTTCCTAGAGTAAATAGTTAACTTTGTCGCCAGACAAAACTTGTGTCCTCTTCTTGCAACCTCAATAAAACTCTGAGCTAGAATGGGCAGGTGCAGTGTCCACATGCCAAGCCCACTGATTGGGCTGAAACCAAAGGGCTGTGATTGTCAGCTGAGATAGATAGATATCTACCCTAAAGGGACAGTGGGGAAAGTCACATGCACAGGCATGGCCTTTTAAACTTCTCCATAACGTATTGGTGTTGTGTCTAGTGTGTGTGTGTGTGTGTGTGTGTGTGTGTGTGTGTGTCCGTGTCCTATGTGTTATCTGCTAAGTGTGTATTCTGTGTAAAGAATGCTGACGTTTTGCTGAGAGAAGAGCTGTGGGGGTCGATCTTTTATTCATGACACGAACATCGTAAAATCACACACACATATACACACACAGACACAAACACACACAATCATGTGGCGGAAAAATGTGCTTGCTCAATATTTCCATGAAGGGGCCTCATCTCTGAAAGACCAAGTGAAATGTTACACACACACCAGTGGTTTAGATTACTGTAGGGGTGCTACTGCACTGATGAGCAGGGCCATGTCCTCCTGGAGGCCTTAAGCAAAATTTGGTTTTGCAAACTTTGCGGCAAAACATTTTAGTGACTGTAGATATCTTGACGGCGGGGAGAAAAGTGTACTGCAATTCTACACATTTTGCCATGGGAGAGAAACTTTTTTAAAGCTAATTTCTTGAAATGTTACAGTTTTTTTCCATGACAAATGCCATGTTAATATGATATCTGAGAGTGACTAAAAAAATCAATGGGGGCCCCTTGGAAGTCAGGGCCCCTGGGAATTTAGTTTAAATAGCTGGCTAGACTAACTTACCAATTTAAAAATATTTTGCTGGCATGGGCTAATTGAGTGACTGTCAGTGACTGACATAAAAAAACAACTGCTTAGGCACAACCGAATTCCTAAAATGTATTATATTGTTCTAACTCTCAACAGTAAGGTGAGACCTGACTGAGTTCCCCCCAAAAAATGTACCTTTTTGAAAAGTAAATAGGCCAACATTTCACAGGAAATTAAAAAGACTGGGTCTGACATAGTGCTGACAGAGGTAATTGTTTTGATTTATTTACTTAATTTCTCTTACATATTTACAGTGGGGCAAAAAAGTATTTAGTCAGCCACCAATTGTGCAAGTTCTCCCACTTAAAAAGATGAGAGGCCTGTAATTTTCATCATAGGTACACTTCAACTATGACAGGCAAAATGAGAAAAAAAATCCAGAAAATCACATTGTAGGATTTTGAATGAACCTGGGTTATCATGCTATCATGGGTGACATTATATGACACCATTGCATTGGATGACTGAACAATTAAATACCGCTCAGGCCTAAACACATTGGTTAGCACCATACATATGATGATCTTAGATCATCTCTTCCAGTGCCACAGTACACCATTTATAAGAGGATACTGATCCAGAGTCAGTTACTGTACAGATAAAGAGTTGGTTCTATTCTATGACACTAAGGCCGCGTTTAGACAGGCAGCCCAATTCTGATATTTTATCCACTTAGTGGAAAATATCTGATGTGAAAGATCTGATGTGATTGGCCACAAAACAAATGAGTGGGAAAAAATCTGAATTGGGCTGCCTGAGCTTGTGCTCCCCTGAATTACTGTGGTACTTAGTCAGAACAGAGGAGCTCCTCTTGCTCCTATTCCTCTAGTCTAGAAATTGGCCTCTTCTTCTTGTCTTGTTCACAACATATAACATGACAGGGAGGCTCAGTGGGCCCACAAATAAGCCTGTCTTTTTTTTCTCTCTCCCCAACATAAACAAGGTGGTGATTGCAGCTGTCTCTGCATTTTTTGTCTCTCTCAACGCTGAATGTGTGTGTGTGTGTGGGGGGGGGGGTATACTGTGTGTGTGTGTGTGTATACAGTTATTGTGTGTGTGTGCGCTTCTGTGTGGTGTATGTTTGTGTATGTTTGTGTGTGTCTGTTTGTCTGTGTGTGTGTATGTTTGTGTGTGTCTGTTTGTCTGTGTTTGCGTGTGTGAAGGCAACAGACAACAGACAACACTGAACTAGGCTTGTACCCTCATCTGATAACCTGTACGTCTACCTGAGACCCTCGAGGAAACACAATCACAACCCTGCTCCTATTCTAATTCACTTATCAAATGGAAGTCATTCTATGGATGAGAGAAGGTAATCATTGCTCTTCTTAGCTATTATCTGACTAGTTAGTTATAATAATATGTGTCTTGGCCTCGTAATTGAACTTGGAGAGACACACGCGCACACACACCTTCAGGAGTCCAGCTGTCTGTCAACATCACGGTGCCCAGATTGAGATATTCAGATGGCCTAATAAGTAAGCAGTGAGTCAGATGGGGTTTCATTAGTGAGAAGGAGGAGTGAGAAGGACGGGAAAATAAGAAGACGGTCCAGGAGAAGTGTCTGATATGGTTGACCTCATGACTATACAGCCCTAAGACAGGAAGTGACTGGATCACCAAACAAAGGGAAGAAACGTCTGGTCTGGTCAGACTTGATTGTCTAACTAGAGATGTAGTTACACTGTAACCACCAAACCATCAACACACTAAGCAGCTACAGTTTGGAACACTATAGGAACATCACACAGATAGACCGATGGATGGATTAAAGGAGCATTATGTCGAATTTTTGCATTGTAATGTCATAAAATGTCCATAATATATCTGCAGTAATAGTGAAATGTGTGTTTAAAATTAAAAATATAATGCTTTGGGCCCTTACAAAATGTTATTAAGAATTTCAGTTTTCCTATTGGTGCGTCTCTTGTTTTCGAATTGGAGGGCTGCACCCTCTCTCGTCGAACAGTGTCACTCGGAGGCATGGTTATCTTCTTCCAAGCACAATCAACATTGGTGGATTTCTTAGGCAAACGTCCAGCCCCACTGGTTGCTGATACAGGTGCCAAAAAAAGGAGAGGTTTAGCCAAGCGACTAAATGATAAGGCTCGGAGAAAAACCTGAGTAAATATAGGTAACAATTTTAATCGCTGGAGAGAAGTTATGGTCCTAAATGGGCTGAATTCTGATGCAGAGATGGCCTGTTTTTTGCTTGACAGGCAACGTTACCAAGATGTTGAGCCAGCTAAATGAGCTATCTAGCTAATGTTAGCTGTGACGTTTGTGAATGGAGAATCGGGGTTAGCTTTGTGCTATCTAAATTATATGGCTGTCTTGATAAATAACTAAGGTTTGCATAGTATTTTACGATCGAAACCAGTCAGGATATAGACATAAGCTTGTATGTTTCGGAGAGTCATGATAATTTAGAACCTACTTAAATTTTTTGCGTTGGAGGCTCGCTACCGTTTCATGTGCATTTCTCCGTTTGAAAGTGATAGAACTGTAATGGCGCTCAGCTAACTAGCTAACATTATGTAGCTCGGTAGAAAGTTGACAAGCAAGCTTACTAGCTAGGTTTTGTGACATACATTAGCAAGCTAGCTGGCTAGTTAGATATAATGTGATATAATACTTGGACATGCGCATAGTAAAAATCTAATTTCTCACCTTCTAGTTAGGCCCCACCACAATCCACTCCAAGGAAAGTGTTACCTCTGCCTGCTTTATCAAGCATTAGAGTGGCATCCAGCACCACGCTGTCAGATATGTGAGAATGCATGCTTCATTTCAATAGGAGAATAGCTAGATACTTTTTTCCTATTCCTTTCAATGATGGCTATTGGGTAGTGTGAACTTTCTTGTGTGTGCATCATTTATGGTTGGTTTCTGTGTTTTTGTGTCCCTCTCTTTGTGCTTACCTTCTTTGAGTAGCCAATGTGGGGGTGTATCTCTCCGGTACTTTCATGTCTCCGTTTCTAGTATTCAAAATATTTGCCAGTAATGAAGATACTATATGCTTGGAGTATAACCGACTGTCTTTTTCTAAAGGGGGATGAGTTTCTGGAGGAGCCTGCAGTGGTTGAGCTAGATGGGAGCACCATGGAGGCGACAGAAGTCGAAAACAAGCTACACTAAAGTTTTTTTTGTTAACTATTCCCAGACATTGTCACCCTATGCAGTGCATTCGGAAAGTATTCAGAACCCTTGGCTTTTTCCACACTTTGTTACGTCACAGCCTTATTCTCAAAAAAAAAATGTTTTATTTTTTATCCTCAGCAATCTACACACAATACCCAATAATGACAAAACAAAAACAGATTTGGGGATTTTTTTGCAAATGTATTGAAAATAGAAAACTGAAATAGTATTCAGACCCTTTACTCAGAATTTTGTTGAAGGAACTTTGGCAGCGATTACAGCCTCGAGTCTACTTGGTCATGACCTTACAAGCTTGGTACACCTGTATTTGAGGAGTTTCTCCCATTCTTCTATGCAGACCCTCTCAAGCTCTGCCAGGTTGGATAGGGAGCGTCGTTGAACATCAATTTTCAGGTCCCTCCAAAGCTGTTTGATCAGGTTCAAGTCTGGTTGGGCCACTCAGAGACTCGTCCCTAAGCTACTCTGGCTTTGTCTTGGCTGTGTGCTTAGGGTCGTTGTCCTGTAGGAAGGTGAACCTTCCCCCCAGTCTGTCCTGAGCACTCTGGAGCAGGTTTTCATCAAGGATCTCTCTGTACTTCGCTCTGTTCATCTTTCCCTCGATCCTGACTAGTCTCCCAGTCCATGCCGCTGAAAAACATCCCCACAGCATGATGCTGCCACCACCATGCTTCACCGTAGGGAAGGTGCCAGTTTTCCTCCAAACATGATGCTTGGCATTCAGGCCAAAGAGTTCAATCTTGGTTTCATCAGACCAGAAAATCTTGTTTCTCATGGTCTGAGTGTCCTATAGGTGCCTTTTGGCAAACTCCAAGTGGGCTGTCATGTGCCTTTTACTGAGGAGTTGCTTCTGTCTGGCCACTCTACCATAAAGGCCTGATTAGTGGAGTGCTGCAGAGATGGTTGTCCTTCTGGAAGGTTATCCTATATCCACAGAGGAATTCTGGAGCTCTGTCAGAGGGACCATCGGGTTCTTGGTCACCTCCCTGACCAAGGCCCTTCTCCCCCGATTGCTCAGTTTGGCCGGGCGGCCAGCTCCAGGAAGAGTCTTTGGTGATTCCAAACTTCTTCCATTTAAGAATAATGGAGGCCACTGTGTTCTTGGGGACCTTCAATGCCGCAGACATTTTTTGGTACCCCCACCAAAAAATAAATAATCCTGTCTCGGAACTCCACGGACAATTCCTTCGACCTCATGGCTTTGTTTTTGCTCTGACATGCACTGTCAACTGTGGAACCTTCTATAGACAACTATGTGCCTTTCCAAATCATGTCCAAATCAATCAAATTTACCACAAGTGGACTCCAATGAAGTTATAGAAACATCTCAAGGATGGTTAATGGAAACAGGATGCGCCTGAGCTCAATTTGGAGTCTCATTGTAAAGGGTCTGAATTCTTATGTCAATAAGCTATTTCTGTTTTATATTTTTGATGCATTTGCAAAAATGTCTAAAAACCTGTTTTCTCTTTGTCATTATGATGTGTTGTGTGTAGATTGATGAGGGAAAAAAAATGTTTAATACATTTTAGAATAAAGCTGTAACGTAACAAAATGTTGAAAAAAGGGAAGGGGTCTGAATACTTTCCGAATGCACTGTAGTTTTTGGAGTTTAATGTTACCTCATTTAATTTGTTTAATTTCACCTCATCACTCGACATTCTGTGTGTCCAGTGGTTAGCTGGTAGACTGCTGCTGTAGCTGTATGAAATGGCTGACTAGCTAGCTAGCTATGCCTATGTTAACAAATCCACAAAGGCGGAGTAACTCTAGGCTTGTTGAGAAAGGGGGCAGGGGTGGGGAGGGGGAGAGTTGTTTGAAAATAGCCTAACTGTCGTTGTAATACGCCTAGCTTCCACAATGTAGGAGAAAAATAGCGTTATCTCCTTTAACATCAGCTCACCATGCTCCTTCACACATGTAGAACCCTCTGTGGAAAGGGTTCTACCTGGAACCAAAAAGGGTTCTAATTGGAACCAAATAGGTTCTACCTAGAACCAAAACGTGTTCTTTAAAGGGTTCTCCTATGAGGACAGCCAAATCACCTTTTTGGTTCTAGATGTCACCCTTGTACAGTACAGTTCATTGATATGGGTCAGGCCAAGCAGAGACATATACAGTAGATGAACAAGTACTATAGCAACTGACATCAATGAGCTACACAATTTAAATCTACAGGTACACAGCTTCATCTAAAATCAGGTACAAACAAACACATCAATTAAGTTTCCATGCCAGCTAAATGTCGATTAAGCATGAGATGATTGAAACCATGGGTTTAGTGTGCTGCTAGATGCTGCTGAGTGAAGAGACGGGAATGTACTTATTTTAATGCAATAACATTTACTTAGCCTGTAACAGAGTTGCTGGCCTGTGCTTTTTCTAATTGGTGCCAGTGGCTAAATCCTATCCATTTGCATCGACCTCCTTTGAAGACAGATGCAGATGAGCCAAACAAGTTCGCTAATTATGCCGGAGCGGAGCACGCCGAGGAGTGTGTGCGTGTGTGCTCTGATTGCAACGGAGTATGTATGCCTGTGTGAGAGAGATAGAGAGAGAGAGAGAAGTGTAAAGTGTATGTGTGTGGCTGTGGAGCCAAGGGGATATACAGCGTGACATTTAACCAGAGTTCACCAGACACACCAATCATGAATGGAATCCCAAATTAAACTAATGCTATAAATTTACATAACTTTATACCACTGCACAAACACACTGCATGTCCAGCCCGGCGACCCCACTAGAACACCCTCAGTAGGTACCAGAACTATACTCAATGGCTGTAGAAGGAATCACCTATTGGGAATATAATTCTGACAAATAAACTTTAAAATACCCCTTATGGACAATATGGTTTTATCCACAAAACCCAATGTTCTTCCATCCCATCAAACCAAACAACAAGCAACAGTCCAGCTAAAATATGCAAATGGACACACGACTCTACACCCCAAGATACCTAATCTCCAGTCATTGGGCTGGGGTGCGTGATGTGCTGGTTGTGTCCTGGCCGTCTAATGGCTGGTGTTGTTTCCCCCAGCACATAGACTAATGGCAGCCTGTGCACTCTGTGCACTCTGGTTGACACACACACACACACACTGTCAAATTGTCCTGGAAATTCTAATCAATAATGAGGAGAGACAAGGTCAATCACCAATCAGAATATTACTTTATTCAGAACTTATTAATAACAGAGATTAATTATTGCAATAATGAAGCTTGTCGACGACCCGCCAGTAGGTGATTCATTGAGAAGCCCAACGAGCGGATTTTAGCCTCGGCATTTCATACTAAAGTTCATCCTCCTAGATGTTCATGACAAACAACATATGTATGGAATGGGTCACAATGTTAAAATTTGTACGAAAGATACAAATAATTCACAGCAAACAGCATCTGCAGTAAAGACTTCTCCTTGTGTAGAAACCAGGGCCTGGCCCAGAGCCATCTCTCCCTGGTACCTTTCAGTCAGGCACACAGACACTAATCATGCTATGGAATGTTGTCTTTATCACCAATCCATTGTAAATCCACTGTCTGTGGTAAATCCCCCAGAGGCCCACTTTCAGTTCACACAGACACAATAGAGTTATAAGAACCCTCTATTCTGTTGCATAAAACAACCATTTGATGCAATAATAGTATTATAACATAATCTTGTCATTTCTGTTCTCACACACACACACACACACACACACACACACACACACACTCCACTGTACATTGGGCTTATGTGTGTGATGTATAGTGAAGCAGCGAGTGAGTGTAGAACAAGCAAAGTGGTGGCAGGATGCTACTGATACACTAGGAGCAGGACAGTGAGATGTTAACCCCTCTGGAAGATTTACATGTGACACATCGTTAGCACTCACAATTGGATGCAGTCTGCCCTCTAAAACGTATGCAAAATGCATTCTCCCGAGAAAATGCTTAGACATCTTGGACATCTATCAGCATCTTGATGAGAGAACATATTTTAGAGAGGATCTACCCACTATGGAACATACTAAAAGTGATAGTTACCCTTTCATTGTCAAGGCATTTCTTTGTTCAGCTGTCAATGTATTGTTAATGCTTTTTATTTTTTTGAAGAGTAGCTGCTGCAATAGCAACAGCTAGCGGGCAGCCTAATAAAATAGCTATATAAAAAAATAATGAAATAACTTAGGAGTTCATTTGATTGACGTAAAGCAGGTCAGGCAGAATGAAGAGAACTAGTAGAGGGCTACTTGAAATGACACATACACACAAAGCTGATGTAAGCCTATTTAATTCCCAGGAACAACTATTTAATAACATTTCTGTTACAAGACAAAAATAGTGCTTTTGTTTGCTATGCGTATTGAGCTCACTGTTCAGTTCATTCCCTGGTAGTTTTTTATAGGCAATGTTCTGTGTCGTGAGCTTCATGGCTTTACTCGTGTTGAATGGCTCTTTGAATAGCTCCATCACGACAAGGCAGGCTCACACCACGCACACGCACACACACACACACTCACACACACACACACACACACGCCAGGGGCAAATTGCCTGAAGATATCTGCCGCTGAACTGAAGAGCCCTAAGACGGAAGAAGAGAGGCTCTCTGAAGTGGGATATATGTTTGCTTTTGAGGAACCTTACAGGAGACAGCTGCTGTGACTTACAGACCATTTGCTGCTTGTGAGGGAAAACAAGATGTAAAGCAATACTTTTCTGTGGTCCTTCCTCCGTCTGTGTCTGGCTGGCACGGGCCAAATTGAAAAGAACCTGTGGACTGTAATGAAAAGAGATAGGGTTTTGTGGTGTAATCGTGCAAGCAGGGGACATATATTGGCTACACACATGCAGACACTGGCAGGATTACACACACAACTCAAACATATGCATATACACCAACACACGTACGCACCCACACACCTACACACGCGTTAACGCACACATGACACACTTACAGGGATACAATGAAGCCCTTTATCTACTTCCCCAGAGTCAGATAAACTTGTGGATACCATTTTTATGTCTCTGCGTGCAGTTTGAAGGAAGTTGCTAACTAGCACCATCAGTAACTAGTGTTGGGGCAATGATCGGAAGTCTAACGCCAGTTAGAATTGGCTTGCAAAATTACCTCTAATTTATCTCATTCACACCAATGCAAACTAATCATGACACACGAACACACTGCCAGACCCCCTCAGACAGATATAGGAGAGAGAGAGAGAGAGAGAACGAGAGAGGCCTATCTCACAGATGAGGGAGGACGGGAAGCCACAAGGCTTGTTTTTAATTAAAAGCTCATTAACAAGTGTTAATGACAAACATTGTATTAACATTCCTTACACATGCTTCTCAGTCACCCAGGATTTGATAGGATTTGATAATACATGACTGTTTTTTGGGGGGTTCTCAGCTACATGTATGTGCTGTGACCCTCATTAACATCAAACTGCTAATTGGCAAGGATGTAGGCCTACCCACATGGAAAAATACTATAATGTATACTATGTAAGGAATACTATAGTGTTCCCTGTAATGTTTTTTTCATGTGGGTAGGCCTACATTATTACAGTTGTATTTACAGTTTCCTGTAGTATTGTAGTATGTATTTTTTGTTGCATTTTCTATGGTAATTACTGTAGTGCTTTAGTGGACAGTAGTATACTGTTGTATTTACTGTAGTGCTTTGTAGACTGTAGTATACTGTCTGATGTAACCTTGATGAAACCTACAAGAGAAATTTTTAAAAAATGACATTTTCCATAACCTGTAGGTAGGTAGGTATGGGTTCTGAACGGAGAGTTCAGAGCTCTTTTTATGCGTTTTTGCAGACTGTATTGTTTTTGAAAACATTCCTGTAGTATTTACAACAGCATTTTGTTGGGGATAATACTCTAGAATTCTACAGTATACTACAAAATTCTATACTAAGTGCTACACATGATCGAGGGATACTACAGTGTATAGTATAGTATTCTACAGTATACTACAGTTGACTAAAGAATCCTATAGAAAGTACTGTAGTATTCTGTAGTAAAAGCTTTCTGGACAAATCTGCACAGTGGTTGAGACAGTAAAATAGCGCCCCCAGCTGGTCAACACAATTGTTCCACTTCTCAAGCAGGAAGGATACAAGCAAATGTTTATATGATGTGGAAAAGTAAACAACATTATCTTTCCAACATTTCCTGTTGACAGTGAAAATAGCCTATATTCAAAATGTATCGTAACAAAGAAAAGGAGCTCACTGCTTCTGAAACATTAGCATTTTGAATTGTAATTGTATGAGCCATGAAGTGAACACTAACGCAACTCTCTTCATTGAGTCCCTGTAACTTTGTCAAGTTTTAGTGTGTAGTCTGTAAGGCAATAATGGAGGGTTGGACAAACTAAGCCTTCTCTAAAGCTGGGTAACGTTTTAGAGTGAAAATGAAAATGGGAGAGTAGTGCTATAAATAATTGATGTGAACTGCATTGCTGTAATTCAAGCAGTCCTATGAATTATGGATTTCAAATGTAGCTCTTAAAACAGTCAAGGTAAAAAAGTTTGTTTTATATTTGTATTTAATTTTATTTTAGCTGTGAATTTGAGGTTAGGCGGGTCATAGACAAGAGTGTGAAAGCTTTTATGCAGCCACTCTCCAACTCCCAAGGTTAACATTTTTAAGGCCATGCTGAGACAGGTCCCATTTTACCTGTGTACCTACAGTACATTGTCCAGCAGACAAAGGACAACTATTGCCTACGCTCACATGACTGTGTTTTGTTGACTGTGCATAAGGCCCATTCAGAGCTAGGGGAAAAAAGTGTTCAAGGTCTCAGCCGCTTCCGCTTGAAACGAGCTTCAAAATGTCCTGAAATTACAGGAGATCGTCCCTTTAAATGAGTTTAAAGATAGAGTAAACACGATGATGGAAAATTAAGTGGGGGGATGTCAATGTTTTGACCCCTAGTTGGCCCCCCTAGACCCCCACACCTCCCCAAAACCATCTTTCTGCTCCATATGGAAATGTTTTTAAACTGCAGTGCTTTATGTTTCATGCTGTATGTAGCCAACAGTTTTTCAATTGAATATTCCGAAGTCTCTATAGAAAAAAAAGTGTATTTCCATCGAATTAACTTGTTGCAGATAAAAGGCTGTGCGTGATGACATTGTCGCATACAAATAACGTTTGCAATTAAATGCCCATGTACCAAATAAAAAATGCAAGTTAAATGGGTTTTCATTGCATTTTGAACTCTACTGAGGGTTTTGTTACAAAATAATGTTATGTTATGTAGCGGAACGTGCCCACTCACGTGCACTCTAACCAACAGCTCGCAGATACCGTGTGAGTATAGCCTACATGAGGAGATTTTATTGACAAAAGAGTGATATTATTTGTACTTGTCAAACGGCAGCCAAGCATCGATCATCATGTCACCAGAATGAGACCCTCGATATTTATTGGAAAGAAGCATCGAGCTCATCGCCATGCACCTTCACCACCCTATGAAGTTCATCACAACTTATTTAATATGTACGTAAAGGTAGACTCAGCGATAGGACGTAGATGCAGAAAGTAAACAGCATAGTGGATCAATTCCGGTAACAACTAAGAGCGTGGAAGCTTGAGTCTCAACTTCTCCTCTGTTTTGGTGCCTGGATACCATGCTGTGAACAGCGTGAAGTGAACCCTGGCACATGCACATACAAATCAAATCAAATCAAATCAAATTTTATTTGTCACATACACATGGTTAGCAGATGTTAATGCGAGTGTAGCGAAATGCTTGTGCTTCTAGTTCCGACAATGCAGTAATAACCAACAAGTAATCTAACTAACAATTCCAAAACTACTGTCTTGTACACAGTGTAAGGGGATAAAGAATATGTACATAAGGATATATGAATGAGTGATGGTACAGAGCAGCATAGGCAAGATACAGTAGATGGTATCGAGTACAGTATGTACAAATGAGATGAGTATGTAAACAAAGTGGCATAGTTTAAAGTGGCTAGTGATACATGTATTACATAAGGATACAGTCGATGATATAGAGTACAGTATATACGTATGCATATGAGATGAATAATGTAGGGTAAGTAACATTATATAAGGTAGCATTGTTTAAAGTGGCTAGTGATATATTTACATCATTTCCCATCAATTCCCATTATTAAAGTGGCTGGAGTTGAGTCAGTGTCAGTGTGTTGGCAGCAGCCACTCAATGTTAGTGGTGGCTGTTTAACAGTCTGATGGCCTTGAGATAGAAGCTGTTTTTCAGTCTCTCGGTCCCAGCTTTGATGCACCTGTACTGACCTCTCCTTCTGGATGATAGCGGGGTGAACAGGCAGTGGCTCGGGTGGTTGATGTCCTTGATGATCTTTATGGCCTTCCTGTGACATCGGGTGGTGTAGGTGTCCTGGAGGGCAGGTAGTTTGCCCCCGGTGATGCGTTGTGCAGACCTCACCACCCTCTGGAGAGCCTTACGGTTGAGGGCGGAGCAGTTGCCGTACCAGGCGGTGATACAGCCCGCCAGGATGCTCTCGATTGTGCATCTGTAGAAGTTTGTGAGTGCTTTTGGTGACAAGCCAACTACACTATGTGTGACTGTGTGAAAGCAAAGTCTTGCATCTTGCATCTTGCTCATCTCAATATCTGCGTTGCTGCTCGAGTCAACCTAAACTGCATGCTTTCCCGAATATTAGTGGGAGGACCACACAACATCGCTTGACTCCAAGTTTGCTTCGATATATGATAGTTATTATATCAACATTTGCACATAAAGTCATTTCCACCACCATTTCTCGAATTATTAATTTTACATGCCTTTTCCATCAGACCTGTCATTACATTTTTTATCCGACATACTTTACTCAAATACATTTGTAAATTTATTGGGGGGGGGGGGGGGGGCGTCATGTCCCCCCATCCCATGAGGCAATTTCGCCTGTGATAAATAGCATAACTTTATAACAATGTCTGAAGATAACAGAAAATAACTGTTTATGTGCAAATCAGTGTCGTGCTAGTGGTGCCATTCCATACGGCTTTGTCTGAAGAGATCTGACAATATTATTAGGCTATACAAGGATATTTTCATTTGCCATAATGAGCCACACTTATATAAAAGTTATATAAAATGTATGCCGGACATTGGAAACCGTAACACGATGAGCGCCATTTTGGTTCAGTAAACAATTCTACCGGCGGATGTTCTCTCCCAGAAGAGCGCCCTACTGCCTGCAGTTTCCTTTATCTTTCACAGTCATTTAGCGCCTTGTAAAATTGAGCAATGACCGCGTCTTTGGTTGTGCAGAGGTTAGCAGGAGTGTCCGGGGCGCTTGCTGTCACGGCTGGGGCATACGGAGCTCACGGTAGGATTTCACGTCTTCGTAATTGTGCGGGGCATAACAACCAGATTAAGTGATTGTGTAACGTTAGTGAACTTTAAAAGTTAGGCATGTTGTTGTGTATGCGCTGCAGGACAGGCTTATGTCACTCATTGGGCCATGTCACTAGTGCTAAATAATAATGTAATTAGCTATATGTAGCCTACAGTGTGCTTTCCGGCTGCAGTTTTCATGCTACTGTAAATGATGCACATTAACCGAATGAAAAGGTGTATATTGCAGGCTCCTGATGGCTAAACATAAAGTTACACAAATAGGCTTCACTGTTCTTGATATCACATGACATGACCACCTGTTTTGTGGTGCTGCTATTACTGTAGCTGTCCTGGCCCTTTACAATATCTCCTATTTGTTTATTTAGGTTTCAAAAACAAAGATCCAGGCGATTACTCGATCGTGGTAAGTGTTGTTTCATATGCTATTTAAGTAATAAGGCACAAGGGGGTGTGATATATGGCCAATATACCACGGCTAAGGGCTGTTATCTTGCACAACGCAACGCGGCCGTGGTAAATTGGTCATATCACACCCCCTCGTGCGTTATTAATGCTTAAAAAGCATTTGCTATTATAAACTGGTTACCAATGTAATTAGAGCAGTAAAAATAAATGTTTTGTCATACCTGTCATACAGTTGAAGTCAGAAGTTTACCTAAACCTTAGCCAAATACATTTTAAACTCTGTTTTTCACTATTCCTGACATTTAATCCTAGTAAAAATGTCCTGTTTTAGGTCAGTTAGGATCATCACTTTATTTTAAGAATGTGAAATGCCAGAATAATAGTAGAGTGATTTTATTTCAGCTTTAATTTCTTTCATCACTTTCTCTGTGGGTCGGACACTCAATTAGTATTTGGTAGCATTGCCTTTAAATTGTTTAACTTGGGTCAAATGTTTTGGGCAGTCTTCCCACAATAAGTTGGGTGAATTTTCACCCATTCCTCCTGCCGAGCTGGTGTAACTGAGTCAGGTTTGTAGTCCTTGCTAGCACACACTTTTTCAGTTCTGCCCACAAATTTTCTACAGGATTGAGGTCAGGGCTTTGTAATGGCCACTCCAATACCTTGACTTTGTTGTCCTTAAGCCATTTTGCCACAACTTTGGAAGTATGCTTGGGGTCATTGTCCATTTGTGACGAAACTTCAACTTCCTGACTGATGTCTTGAGATGTTGCTTCAATATATCCACATAATTTTCCATCCTCAGGATGCCATCTATTTTGTGAAGTGCACCAGTCCCTCCTGCAGCAAAGCACCCCCACAACATGATGCTGCCACCCCCGTGCTTCACGGTTGGGATGATGTTCTTCGGCTTGCAAGCCTCCCCCATTTTCCTCCAAACATAATGACGGTCATTATGGCCAAACAGTTCTATTTTTGTTTCATCAGACCAGAGGACATTTCTCCAAAAAGTACGATCTTTGTCCCCATGTGCAGTTGCAAACTGTAGTCTGGCTTTTTTATGGTGGTTTTGGAGCAGTGGCTTCTTTTTTTGCTGAGTGCCCTTTCAGGTTATGTCGATATAGGACTCGTTTTACTGGGGATATAGATACTTTTGTACCTGTTTCCTCCAGCATCTTCACAAGGTCCTTTGCTACGGGGGTGGCAGCATCATGTTGTGGGGGTGCCTTGCTGCAGGAAGTACTGGTGCACTTCACAAAATAGATGGCATCATGAGGGTGGAAAATCTGTCAAGAAGTTAAGCTTGGTCGCAAATGGGTCTTCCAAATGGACAATGACCCCAAGCATACTTACAAAGTTGTAGCAAAATGGCTTAAGGACAGCAAAGTCAAGGTATTGGAGTGGCCATCACAAAGCCCTGACCTCAACCCTATAGAAAATGTGTGGGCAGAACTGAAAAAGTGTGTGTGTGATCAGGGAGGCCTACAAACCTGACTCAATTATACCAGCTCTGTCAGGAGGAATGGGCCAAAATACACCCAACTTCTTGTGGGAAGCTTGTTGAAGGCTGCCCAAAATGTTTGACCCAAGTTAAACAATTTAAAGGCAATTCTACCAAATACTAATTGAGTGTATGTAAACTTCTGACCTACTGACCTAAGACAGGGAATTTGTAATAGGATTAAATGTCAGGTATTGTGAAAAACTGAGTTGAAATGTATTTGGCTAAGGTGTATGTAAACTTCCGACTTTACACACACACACACACACACACACACACACACACACACACACACACACCAGTCAAAACTTTGGACACATCTACTCAAGGGTTTTTCTTTATTCTTTTTTCTACATTGTAAAATAATAGTGAAGACATCAAAACTATGAAATAACACATTTTGAATAATGTAGTAAACACATTTTGAATAATGTAGTAACCAAAAAAAAGTGTTAAACAAATATATTTTAAATTCTTCAAAGTAGTCACCCTTTGCCTTGATGAAAGCTTTGCACTCCCCTGGCATTCTCTCAACCAGCTTCATGAGGTAGTCACCTGGAATGTATTTAAATTAACAGGTGTGTCTTGCTAAGTTAATTTGTGGAATTTCTTTCCTTCTTAAATGCGTTTGAGCCAATGTGTTGTGACAAGGTAGGGATGGTATACAGAATATAGCCCTATTTGGTAAAAGACCAAGTCCATATTATGGCAAGAACAGCTCAAATAAGCAAAGAGAAACGACAGTCCATCATTACTTTAAGACATGAAGGTCAGTCAATCTGGAAAATTAAGAACTTTGAAAGTTTCTTCAAGTGCAATTGCAAAAACCATCAAGTGCTATGATGAAACTGGCTCTCATGAGGACCACCACAGGAAAGGAAGACCCAGAGTAGAGGTCGACCGATTATGATTTTTCAATACCAATTTATTGGGGGTCCAAAAAAGCTGACACCGATTTTAAATAAATAAATAAATAATAATACAAAAAATATATATTTGTAATAATGACAATTACAACAATACTGAATGAACACTTATTTTAACTTAATATAATACATCAATAATATTAATTTAGCCTCGAATAAATAATTAAACATGTTCAATTTGTTTTAAATAATGCAAAAACAAAGTGTTGAAGAAAGTAAAAGTGCAATATGTGCCATGTCAGAAAGCTCACGTTTAAGTTCCTTGCTCAGAACATGAGAACATATGAAAGCTGGTGGTTCCTTTTAACATGAGTCTTCAATATTCCCAGGTAAGAAGTTTTAGGTTGTAGTTATTATAGGAATTATAGGACTTTCTCTCTATACCATTTGTATTTCATATACCTTTGACTATTATATGTTCTTATAGGCACTTTAGTATTACCAGTGTAACAGTATAGCTTCCATCCCTCTCCTCGCTCCTACCTGGGCTCGAACCAGGAACACATCGACAACAGCCACCCTTGAAGCAGCGTTACCCATGCAGAGCAAGGGGAACAACCACTCCAAGTCTCAGAGCGAGTGACGTTTGAAACGCTATTAGCGCGCACCCCGGTAACTAGCTAGCCATTTCACATCGGTTACACAAGCCTAATCTCGGGAGTTGATAGACTTGAAGTCATAAACAGTGCAACTCTTGAAGCACAGCGAAGAGTTGCTGGCAAAACGCACAAATGTGCTGTTTGAATGAAGGCTTATGAGCCTGCTGCTGCCTACCATCACTCAGTCAGACTGCTCTATCACATCAGACTTAGTTATAACATAGTAACACACAGAAATACGAGCCTTAGGTCATAAATATGGTCAAATCCGGAAACTATCATCTCGAAAACATGTTTATTCTTTCAGTGAAATATGGAACCGTTCCGTATTTTATCTAACGGGTGGCATCCCTAAGTCTAAATATTCCTGTTACATTGCACAGCCTTCAATGTTATGTCATAATTACGTACAATTCTGGCAAATTAGGCTACCAAACTGTTGCATATACACTGACTCTGCGTGCAATGAACGTAAGAGAAGTGACACAATTTCACCTGGTTAATATTGCCTGCTAACCTGGATTTCTTTTAACAAAATATACAGGTTTAAAAATATATACTTCTGTGTATTGATTTTAAGAAAGGCATTGATGTTTATGGTTAGGTACACATTGGAGCAACGATACGCACCGCATCGTTTATATGAAACGCAGGACACGCTAGATAAACTAGTAATATCATCAACCACGTGTAGTTAACTAGTGATTATGATTGATTGATTGATTGTTTTTTTATAAGATAAGTTTAATGCTAGCTAGCAACTTAACTTGGCTAACTGCATTCGGGTTACAGGCAGTCTCCTCGTGGAGTGCAATGTAATCAGGTGGTTAGAGCGTTGGACTAGTTAACTGTAAGGTTGCAAGATTGAATCGCTGAGCTGACAAGGTAAAAATCTGTTGTTCTGCCCCTGAACAAGGCAGTTAACCCACCGTTCCTAGACCGCCATTGAAAATAAGAATGTGTTCTTAACTGACTTGCCTAATTAAATAAAGATTAAATAAATAAAGAAAAAATTGGCCAAATCGGTGTCCAAATATACAGATTTCCTATTGTTATGAAAACTTAAAATCGGCCCTAATTAATCGGCCATTCCGATTTAATCGGTCGACCTCTAACCCAGAGTTACCTACCTCTGCTGCAGAGGATAAGTTCATTAGAGTTACTAGCCTCAGAAATTGCAGCCCAAATAGATGCTTCAGAGTTCAAATAACAGACACATCTCAACATCAACTGTTCAGAGGAGACTGTGTGAATCAGGCCTTCATGGTCAAAGAAACCACTAATATAGGACACCAAACATGAGAAATGGACATTAGACCAGTGGAAATCTGTCCTTTGGTCTGATGAGTCCAAATTTGAGGTTTTTGGTGTCTTTGTGAGATGCAGAGTAGGTGAATTGATGATCTCTGCATGTGTGGTTCCCACTGAAGTATGGAGGTGTGGGGGTGTTTTGCTGGTGGCACTGTCAGTGATTTATTTAGAATTCAAGGCACACTTAACCAGCATGGATACCACAGCATTCTGCAGAGATACGTCATCCCTTCCGGTTTGGGCTTAGTGGGACTATCATTTGTTTTTCAACAGGACAATGACCCAACACACCTCCAGGCTGTGTAATGGCTATTTGACCAAGAATGAGAGTGATGGAGTACTGCATCAGATGACCTGGCCTTCGCAATCACCTGACCTCAACCCAATTGCGATGGTTTGGGATGAGTCTACCGCCAAGTGAAGGTAAAGCAGCCAACAAGTGCTCAGCAAATGTGGGAACTCCTTCAAGACTGTTGGAAAAGCATTCCAGGTGAAGCTGGTTGAGAGAATGCCAAGAGTGCGTAAAGCTGTCAAAGCAAAAGGTGGCTACTTCAAAGAACATAAATCAAAAAAATCAAAAAATAATATATATATATTTTTTTGTTACTACATGATTCCGTATGTGTTATTTCATAGTTTCGATGTCTTTGCTATTATTCTAAAATGTAGAAAATAGTACAAATAAAGAAACATTTGAATGAGTAGGTGTGTCCAAACTTTTGACCAGTATTGTGTGTACACACACACACACACACACACACACACACACACACACACACACACAATTATAAAACAGGGAAGTTTGGGTACTTGATGCTGATTGGCTAGAACAGCATTCCAGCTGTGTTTGTCAGATGATATACCACAGGTATGATGCAAAAAGTTTATAAAGGCAATAAGGGGTTTGTGCAATATGGCCAATATACCACACTCCTTCTGGGCTTATTGCATTAAAATAACCAATATGAATATAATGCAAAGTTATACAACCCTGTCAACTTATTTGTCAGACAGTTCTGGTCTCTAATGTATCTACCTCTCCTCAGCTGTATGAGACGGCCAACAAGTACCACTTCTACCACAGCATAGCTCTGCTGGGGGCCTCTCGCTGTCGGAAACCTGCTGTGGTATGTACTGTATACCTCGCTCCAATTCTAATTACAGAATTAACTATCGAACTCTAGTGTTGTAACAGAACATACGGTGTCTTCAGAAAGTATTCCTACCCCTTTAGACTTATTCCACATGTTGTTGTCACAGTCTGAAATCAAAATGGATGAACCATCTACACACAATACCCAATAACGACAAAGTGGAAACATGTTTGTTGAAATTAAATCCAGAAATATTTACATAAGTATTCACACACGTTGGAATCACTTTTGGCAGTGATTACAGCTATGAGTCTGTCTGGATATGTCCAAGTGCAAGTAACTGGCAAGTAACTCCAGTGTATGTTTGGCCTTGTATTTTAGGTTGTCTTGCTGTGTGTGTCTGTAAGGAATGCAGAATGAACCAGGTTTTCCTCTAGGGTTTTGCTTGTGCTTAGCTATATTCCATTAGATTTTTATCCTAAAAAAAACTCCTTGCTGATGACGATCAGACCCATAACATGATGTAGCCACCACCATGCGTGAAAATATGGAGAGTGGTATTCAGTAATGTGTTGGATTTGCCCCAAACATAACACTTTGTATTCAGGACATAAAGTGAATTTCTTTGCCACATTTTTTGCAGTTTTACTTTTGTGCCTTTTTGCAACCAGGATACTTGTTTTAGAATATTTTTTATTCTGTACTCTGTAAAGGCTTCCTTTTCGTTCTGTCAGTTTGGTTAATATTGTAGATGAACTACAATGTCGATCCATCCTTAGTTTTTCCCTTTGACAGCCATGGAACTCTGTTTTTAAAGTCACCATTGGCCTCATGGTGAAATCCCTAAGTGGCTTCCTTCCTCTCTGGCAACTGAGTTAGGATGGACGTCTGTATCTTTGTAGTGACTGGGTGTATTGATACACCATCCAAAGCTATTTTCAACCCGTCTACCAATAGGTGCCCATCTTTGCGAGGCATTGGAAAACCTCTTTGGTTGAATCTGTTTGAAATTCACTGCTCGACTGAGGGACAGATAATTGTATGTGTGGGGTACAGAGATGAGGTAGTCGTTCAAAAAAATCATGTTAAACATTTCTTGCACACAGTGAGTCCATGCATCTGAACTTATTCAGGCTTGCCATAACAAAGGGGTTGAATACGTATTGACTCAAGACATTTCAGCTTTTCATTTCTAATTAGTAAAAATGTCTAAACAATTTCACATTGACATTATGGGGTATTGTGTGTAGGCCAGTGACCCAACATATACATGTTGTAACAACAAAGTGGAAAAAGTCAAGGGATGTGAATACTTTCTGAAGGCACAATAATTATGTATCTCTGTGGTTTATTATAATCCTCCGTCCGCATGTATTCTCCATTTTTGTTTGCATTAGTGATTTGATGTCCAAGTACATGTATTTTCAGATACTGTATGCCACATTCTGAGAAGGCTGTGTGTACGTCTTAAATGGTCAGCACACAGTCACTTTCCCCTCTTCTCTCTGCAGGCGGGCGCCCTCCTGGTAGTGGGCATGGGGGCGTTCTGTGGCGCCCTGTATCACCAAGCCCTGACGGAGAACCCTGTCCTGAGGAAACTGGCTCCTTACGGGGGCATGTTCCTGATCGCTGGCTGGCTGGCCATAGCCATCTGAACTCTGTCATTTTATCCACTGACCCCATACTTGGACCCTACTGGTGGTGAATGACCTTTCTCTACAGGACACAAACTGACTTATGTTCAGAGAAGAAGGGGCGTTGGTAAAATGTCACTTATCTATACCCTGCTGTTGTTCTGTCATGGGTGTAAAGAGAAGATAAGGTTGTGAGGGATCACTTTTGAAAATGTTGACGTACTTGTGACTTAAATTTCTCTTGTTTTTGTGTGTGGGTGTTAACGCACCCACGTTTCAGTTTGAATGGATCCAAAAGAGTAATGTATATTAATCCTTAATCATAAATAAACCTTTTGAAAAGAGTTGTCACTTCTCTGTAACCCCTTATTTGTTCCTACTGAGGAAGCCTTCTGATAGTGAATGTCTCTGGCCCATCAGCATTTAATCTTCTAAGTACCGGTGTACAGAGAACACGGAGTTCATTAACCACTGGCCTCACTTTAGCCGGGGCTACGTTCCTTCAAACCTATCTGTATTCAAATTGGAAGTGAAATCCATTGAAGCGCTAATTCCTTCCTTCATTCCATCCTCCCGTTTCCTGATTGTAGGCTGTGTGTGTGAAGGCCGTCTGCGCGAGGATCTTTTGAAAATTGCTTTATAAATCTCCAGGTCAATTTGCAGGGGGGTGGCTCGACGCTCATAAGCCAGCCGACTGACTCGGGAGTCCATTGAAAGTAGAAATCCTATTGACTAAAGCACATCCCAGTGAACTTTGATCACGACTCATAAAATGCTCATTAGAAGGCTGATTAGTGGGCTTTGGGGAAAACGGGGTCAGGCTATCAAACTGCGATTGTTATCTCTGGAATGGAAACACTGGTTACACAAGTTAGTTCATTTGGGCTCCTGAGACAAGGAGAGGAGGCAGGAAAATGTATGTACTGTTTGTGTGGGAGGGCTGCTGGAGGCTCATGTATGCGCATTTTAAGTTGATAATGTGAGATGGTGCCACGGACAAAGGAGAGAGATCTGCACCATCATAATGTGTTCAGAATCCATTCACACTCACCCAGCCACATCACATTGTGCCTGTTTCCCTCCACCTCCTGGTTGCTGACATTTTGGGCGTGCAGCGTTGGGACTACACACACACACTCCCAAACAGTCACTCATTACTGAAGCAGCACAGTGTCCCCTCGTTAGAATTGACAACCCTGATCACAACGTTCTGCTCCAATACGCTGTGTTTAAACTCCCTTTTTTTGGTTTCTCAATCTCTAGTCTCTCTTTCTCCCTCTCTCTCAGGCTGTGTCCCTCGCTCTTGGGCTCAGTCTCTCCCTCAGGGCCTGTGCTTCACACTTTCTCTTTTCTCTTTTGGTCTCTGTTCACTATCCCAGTCTTTGTTTTTGCAGGCCAAAGAAATCACTGGCCTATGAGGATTCACCCGGTGAGTTTATTGCCTCAGCAATAAACTCTGCCGTTTATTCTGTGTCCTCACTCTGCTTTTATTATCCTAATGTTGTGAGGCTGGGCACAGACTGTAAAGCAGGTTGCAATGCAATTAGCCCTTCGGCTAAGGGGTTAGGAATGGTGTTCTAGCTATAACTGGACCTCTCTGGTGTAGTGGGCGGGAGAGATTGTTAATTGTATCTCAAGGGAGTTTTGCTTCACAACCCTCTACTTTTGTTACACTGTAGAATGTATTAATTAGTTTAAAGTATATATTTTTTTGTTTCTCTCTCACACCACCAAACTCGGTTAGGTAATTACCTCAGAACTGGGCTGTGTCCCAAATGGCATATTCCCTGCATTGTGCACTATTTTTGACCATGGCCCTTAGTGCTTTTGTCAAAAGTAGGGCACTCTGAAGGGACTCTACGGCCAATTGATATCTTTTTTTTGGCATGCAGAACAAGCTTCTTTAGGGAGAGCTCTACGGCCAATTGATATCTTTTTTTTTTTTTTTTGAATTTTACCCCTTTTTCGTAGTATCCAATTGTTGTAGTAGCTACTATCTTGTCTCATCGCTACAACTCCCGTACGGGCTCGGGAGAGACGAAGGTTGAAAGTCATGCGTCCTCCGATACACAACCAACCAAGCCGCTGCACACAGCGCACATCCAACCCGGAAGCCAGCCGCACCAATGCGCCGGAGGAAACACCGTGCACCTGGCCACCTTGGCTAGCGTGCACTGCGCCCAGCCCGCCACAGGAGTCGCTGGTGCGCGATGAGACAAGGACACCCCTACCGACCAAGCCCTCCCTAACCCGGGCGACGCTAGGCCAATTGTGCGTCGCCCCACGGACCTCCCGGTTACGACAGAGCCTGGGCGCGAACCCAGGGCTCTGATGGCACAGCTGGCGCTGCAGTACAGCGCCCTTAACCACTGCGCCACCCGGGAGGCCGGCCAATTGATTTCTTGGTTGTGGTCAGAATGAGCGTGAAGCTGGGCTGGTGTAAGACTATCACTCACACAAATACAAATAGTCTGTCTGAATGCTGGTGGGACTGAGAGGAGAGAGAGACTGACGACTAGGTGGGAAGATGTGCTTCTCAGGATATTTTCCTCAATAAAAGTGTGAAATGAAACTATGCCTATACCACCCGACACGATTACCCAAAGCCTCTCTCTAATACATTGAACACACACTATACTATTGAGAGAGAACAGCAGCAACTAATCCTCTCTCTGAAGCATCAATTCACAGTACACAGCAGCCCACACATTGAAGCGGAATAAAATGTAATGGCTGTTCAAAGCTCTCACACCACTGCTCCCTCCTGACCTTTACAGACCCTTAAATGGTCAGCACTATCACACTTTCAGGTAGATCATCATCCCCTCACTTCAATGGGCACCGCGCCTCCGCATTAAACACTGGCCAAGTCCCAAATGACCTACATAGTGCGCTACTTTTGACCAGGACCCATAGGGTGCCATTGAGACTCAGCTACTGCCTCTTTCAGAGCAGCGCACACCTTTCTCTCTATCCCATTGTATTACTGCAATTGAGGCTTCTATACAGGTTAGACACACTGCATGTCAGGCTAAGAGGAGTATGTATGAAAATGCATATAAAAATACCCCCAGCAACCACCCAATGATTGCTACCTTTGATGGAATGACTGAGGCTGCAGAGTAATGTTGACAAATAAATAGACAGCATTCGCACAGAAATCGTATGTCATAGACATAAACTGTAGCTATAAGTGCTGCCCCTCTCTGCCCTGCACCTCTCTCTCTCTGTCTCTCTACCACTTTCCTCACTTTGTCTTTGATGAATTTGCTGATGGATAGAAGAATTTTGAGAAGTGGTTCAACAGATTCCAGTTCCTGGTTGGCTCTAGGTCCTCTCGAGTCTCTCCTCCATTACCTCCACTGGGCAAATTATCTGCATTGTCAGCCTCTCTCTGATATGGCTTCAAAGGAGGAGGTATTTCAAGGTGACACCGGCAAAGATGGGGTGATGGAGGAGAAACTGGCAATGGTTTGAAGATCTTTTGATCACTTTGCAAATCTCTCCCGTCCTGAAGAAAAAGGGCAAAGGAGGAGAGGAAAGAGTTCAGAAGCTGTGAGAGGCAGAGCATCTCGTTCTGCAAGGGGAGCCTGTGGTGTCCCTTTGTCTTTTAAAAGCAGAGGGCTAGCTCAGGCGCCATCTCGCCCCCTTGTTCTGCATACGAGTAGAGGTGTCACTTCACGTCAGCTGTATGGAAGCTTTATTTTGCATATTAATTTTTTTATTTAACCTTTATTTAACTAGGCAAGTCAGTTAAGAACACATTCTTGTTTACAATCATGGCCTACCAAACTCCTTCCGGCTTGGACGGGGGAATAAAAATATAGGACAAAACACACAATGACAAGAGACACCACAACACAACCTAAAGAGAGACCTAAGAAAACAACAGAAGGTAGAGACAACAATACATCATGCGTAGTAACCACAACTGTCAATAAGAGTGATTGGGTCTTTGAATGAAGAGATGGAGAAAAAAACTGTCCAGTTGGAGTGTTTTTTTTGCAGCTTGTTCCAGTCACTAGCTGCACCGAACTGAAAAGAGGAGGGACCCAGGGATGTGTGTGCTTTGGGGACCTTTAACAGAATGTGACTGGCAGAACAGGTGTTGTATGTGGAGGAAGAGGGCTGCAGTAGGTATCTCCGATAGGGGGCAGTGAGGCCTCAGAAGGTTTTATAAATAAGCATCAACTTATGGGTCTTGCAACGAGTTTACAGAGATGACTTGTTTACAGAGGAGTATAGAGTGCAGTGATGTGTCCTATAAGGAGCACTGGTGGCAAATCTGATGGCCGAATGGTAAAGAACATGATCTATAATGATCTATCTATAAATGATGTCTCCGTAATCTAGCATGGGTAGGATGGTCATCTGAATCAGGGTAGCTGGGGTGAAAGAGGAGTGGTTACGATAGAGGAAACCAAGTCTAGATTTAACCTTAGCCTGCAGCTTTGATGTGTGCTGAGAGAAAGACAGTGTACCGTCCAGCCATACTCCCAAGTCCTTGTATGGGGTGACTACCACAAGCTCTAAACCCTCAGAGGTAGTAATCACACCAGTGGGGAGAGGGGCATTCTTCTTCCTTTGTTTTGGAGGTGTTCAGAACAAGGTTAAGGACAGAGAAAGCTTGTTGGACACTAAGAAAGCTTTGTTGTAGAGTGTTTAACACAAAATCCAGGAAGGGGCCAGCTGAGTATAAGACTATCATCCAACTGCTTGAGCTATGTTGTTGATGTAAGTTGAGAAGAAAGTGGGGCCTAGGGTCAAGCCTTGGGGTACTTCCTTGGTAACAGGCAGTGGCTGAGACAGCAGATGTTCTGACTTTATACACTGACCTCTTTGAGAGAGGTAGTTAGCAAACCAGGCCAAAGACCCCTCAGAGACCCCAACACTCCTTAGCCGGCCACACGAATGGATTGGTCTAGCGTATCAAAAGCTTTGGCCAAGTCAATAAAAATATCAGCACAACATTGCTTAGAATCAAGGGCAATGGTGACATCATTGAGGACCTTTGAGGTTGCAGTGACACATCCATAACATGAGTGAAACCAGATTGCATACCAGAGAGAATAGTATAGACATCAGGAAAGCCAGTCAGTTGATTATTGACTGTTGAAGTTTTTCCAACACTTTTGATAAACAGGGCAAAATAGAAAGGGGCCACCTTGATCTCCCCCTTTAAATAAAGAACGCAGAGCTGCCTTACAAGCAATGGGAACCTCCCCAGAGAGGTGAGACAGGCTAAAAAGGTCAGAGATTGGCTTGGCGATGATAGGGACTGTAACCTTAAAGAAGAAAGGGTCAAAACCCTCCGATCCAGATGGTTTCTTGGGGTCAAGTTTAAGGAGCTCCTTTTGCACCTCAGACTCAGTGACTGCCTGCAAGGAGAAAGTTTGTAGCTGGACAGAGGAAAAAGAGGGAGAAGCATCAGGGCTAGTCTCATAAGAAGGGGTGGGAGATGAGGAAATGTTGGACGGGCAAGGAGGTATGGCTGAGTCAAATAGGAATCCTGACATAATGAGGTGGTGATTAAAGAGCTCAGCCACGTGCTCCGTGTCAGTAACAACCACATCATCAATATTAAGGGTCATGGGCAGCTGTGAGGAGGAAGACTTATTCTTTAACCGTTTTCCAGAACTTCTTAGGGTTAGACCCACAGAAAGAGAACGGCTCCTTAAAGTAACTAACTTTGGCCTTCCGGATAGCCTGAGTGCACTTATTTCTCATTTTCCTGAATGAGAGCCAGTCAGGCTCGGCACATGCATACTCAGGCTATCGCCAAATGGAATTCTTCAGGTGGGTTAACTCAGATCACAGTCGAACCAGGCGCTGAACCTGTTTTTAATTCTAATTTTGGGGGTAATTCTAATTCTAATTCTAATGTGGGGGTGTTTGTTAACAATACCCCTGAAAATGTAAAAAAAAGAAAGTCCAAGCATCTTTGACAGAGCTAATTCTATACCAATTTACAGAGGCCAGGTCATGAAGGACGGCTTGCTCATTAAAGTTTTTTAGCAAGAATCTTTGACAAATCAGGATAGATTGTTTTACTGATTAGCCATTACGAACACAGGTTTTAAAACAGTGATCACTAAGGTCATTACAGGAATCACCAGACTGATACATGTCAGGATTATTTGTGAGGATAGCATTAAAGAGAGTAGCATTTTCTGGGTATTTGGAGTCATACCTTGTGGGATTGGTAAAAATCTGAAAAAGAGAGAGAGTCCCATTGTTTTAGGACTTGGTCATGTGGTTTAAGCATGTCCCGGTTTACGTCACCCAGCAGAACAAATTCAGACTTAGTGTAAGGGGCCAGGAGAGAGTTTAGGGCAGGTAGGGTACAGGCCAGTACTGATGGTGGACAATAACACCCAGCAACAGTCAACAAAGAACAATTTGAAAGTCTAATGCTTAAAACCAGCAAATCCAATTGTTTGGGGACAGACTTGGTGGAGACAACCGAGCACCGAAGGTGTTCCTTGGTCAAGATTGCTACTCCACCACCTTTGGAAGATCTGTCTTGCTGAAAAAGTTATAACCAGTGTTCAAAACACTTTCTTAATCACGTCTCAGTAATGACCAACACATCTGGATTGGAGCTGTGAGCCCACACTTTCAATTGATACATTTTAGGTAATTAGCTTCTAGTGTTCTAATGTGCAGGAAACCCAGGCTTTTACGAGAGTAGAAATCAATTAAGCAGATATCAGAGCACAAGTCACAATTGAGCACAAGTCAGAATATCATCAGCAGTAATACAATCAGGGCACGGCAGAGGACACAGAGAGCTCTGCAGTGTTCATTTTTTTTATGAAATTTGAATGTGCATCAGCAGCAAGATCATATTGTATAGCAATTTCAACAGGTAACATGAGTACCAAGCAGGTGAGATGTGGTTAGAATAGGATGGGAGGCCAAGAGTCTGTGTAACCAATAGAGTGTCCCGAGTGTGGGAACAAACCGTCTGTTCTATGGTCAAGTAAACAAGCAAGTTCATAGTCAACAAGGCACACAGGAGACATGAGGCAAATCGCATAAAGCTCAAGAAAAAAATATAACGACTTGGGGTTAGCCATTGTAAGTTCAAAGAGTCACTCGACCCCAACAGTGCTTGTGTGCTGGAGGCGAGCGAAAGCTCGGGAGAGAGGGGGTAATGTGATGGGGGTACCTGTACCAGACAGGGGGAGACAGGCCAGGGCAGACCGTGAACAGATCGCCAGGTGAAATCCAAGCTGCAGTGCAGCAGGCAATGGAAGTAGGTGTCAAACCCACTTGGGAGAAGCTTTTCTTCGGGAGGCAGATTCCTTGTAGAAAATCCCAGCTAGCTAGCTAACGTAGCTGGCAAGTCTCTGTCCACCATTTTTTTTCACATGGAAAAGTAGGTTGTTAGCTAGCTATATCTCTTCAGCTTCGGTGAATGTCCTTTATGACATCCAAACAAGGTTTGGACAACAGTCCTGTGGCTGTTGTATTTTGGAGACTGCGAGGAGGATGTTTTCTGATGTGATCAAAGCAACAATATTGTTTTCTTATTGAGGTAATTTACAACTGAAGTGTCCTGGCTGCATATCAGTTCAAAATAGAGATGAATCCAGGGGTTACTATATTGTAATGACCTCTGCACAGAGGGAGGGGGCTTCAACGGCCTCTGCATTTGGGTGGGGGAGGCTGTGAAATTATCCTGCCATTGTTGGGCTCAAGGGCTTTGACACCTCTCACTTCAAACCTAAGTGCTAATTGAAGTTGCAGTCAGATCTGTTCTGTCCTAGCAAGCTTGGTAGCCTTAACTTAGCATTCAGCCCTTATAAAGTAAAATATATAATTGTAATGTATTTTTCTGCTTGGCTTTAAAAGTAGCTTCAGAGTAAACATTACTCACTCAGTTCCAAGTTGAATGGTGTTTTCAGGTTTCTGTTGTGCTTCTTTTGCTGGTCGTTGGTTTGCCAGAGCATTTGCTGTATTGACATTGGAATTATCATGTAAATTATAGTCCTATTAATTGCATGCAAATGCTTTATAATCATGTTAACCACCATGTTCTATTGGGAAATAATCATCTTGATTTTTAATTGTATTAGATTTATTTTTAATCGCATTAGACTCCAACAGATTTGATAATCATAGTACCCTATCAAATCTCTGACCAGGGCTGTGCTGCACTGTCCTTATCTCAAGTGATCCACGTTACAAGTAGTCCAGGGTTTCCCAATCCCCCAGCACTACACAGCTGTTTCAGATAACCAACTCATCCACCAAGCTTTGATTATTTTAATCAGCTTGTGTAGTGCTAGTGTAAAAAACAAAACGTGCACCCAGGTGGGGCCTCAGGACCGAGCATCGGGAAAACCTGCAGTAAACTACAGTGACACAAATGTAATCATAGGCTTCAAATCAGCTTTGTAGTTTTGGGGCGATATGACAAACACTACTAATCCCAAGATTCTCAGTGCAGCGCCGTGATTTCCGGGTTCTGTGTTGCTAGGGGGAAGGTGGCGCAGAGGACCTGTTGGAAATGACGGTAGAAGAAGTCGGATTTCAATATAAAGTCCAAAACAGTAAACCTGGAAGATAGCAAAGAAACTTCACCAGACCTGCGTGCTAAGGGTGTGTGTGCGCGCGCGCTTGTTCAAATGTGTATTTGTGTAGTCAAATAATGCAACGCTGCGGTGTGTGAAGGAATCGCTGTCTCGCTTGCTGCTAGCTCAGCTGTGTTGTTGCACTTATCCCCACCTGTGTGGGTAACACGCCAACCGGCTAGCTAGCTAATTTATTATCGAAAATCGACTCCGGTGTCTTCTCCGAATAATCTGAACTAGTTAGGAAGTCTAAACTGTTATCCAAATATGGCTGTTGTGTTAAGCTAATTTGCAGTTAACTTGCTTCCTAGCTAGCTGAATAACTGGCTAACGTTAGACTCATAAATTAGCCAGCTAATTAGCATGCTAGCCAGTTAGTTAACTAGCTAGCTAATTGACCTAGTTTTGAGGACAACGCCCATGCTGTCACTGCTTGACTACTGTATACGTAGTGTATGAGATTAATATTACTTTTGATGTTCATTTGAGGTCTGCGTTTACTGTGGATTAACAGATCAAAACAATGACACTTAGTTTAACTTGTTAGCTAGCTAGGTAAAATAGTTGATATGATTAGCTAATAATCAATGTGTGTGTGATTCATAATCATAACAATGGTTCACAACCCTCCAAGTTCCTGGTGTCACGCCCTCAGAATTCCAATTAATCCAGTTAGCCAGTAGTCAGTGCTAGGACTGAGTGTAACAACAAAGTTAACAATCAACTTTGTTTGCCTCTCACACACAATATGCAAACAACTGTCCTCTCCCCTCCATGATAAACATTCCTGACACCCGTCTGCCCCTTCCCTCTCCTTCATAGGGTGTGACTCACCATGGAGTCCCTGATGAGTGCGGTGGCCCCCCGGACCCCGGCCCTGTTGAAGAAGGCCTCTGAGGTGGACTTCCGGTCGGGGGCCACGCTGGAGCAGCTGTCGGCCCAGGTGTCTGAGCTGGTCACCCTGGAGCAGGGGGACTTCGGGGACCAGCTCGCCCTCGAGGTCCACACGGCCAAAGACTTCATCTTCAACATGCTGGGTAAGACTCACCCACAGGCAGGATTTGGGTTAATACATTTTTGATTCACTACTGATATAGACAGCATTATTATAAGCTGGGTGCTTCGAACCCTGAATGCTGATTGGCGGACAACTGTGGTATAGCAGACCGTATAGCACGGGTATGACACAACATTTATTTTTTCTGCTCTAATTTCACTGGTAATCAGTTTATAATAGCAATAAGGCACCTCAGGGGTTTGTGATATATGGCCAATATACCACGGCTAAGGGCTGGATCCAGGCACTCTGCTTTGCGTCGTGCATAAGAACATTCCTTATACCGGGTCCATTAATGCCATATACAGTATATAAGACTTTGACCAAGGCCTATTGTGTGCTTGATAAAAACGTATCGTGAGTAATGTGGTTGTGGATAAGTACAGATAGAGAAAAGGTGGTGGCTCAGCTGTGTTTATTTTCTGTGTCATGGATCAAGGTCCTAATATGCTTATCAGCCAGGTGAAGTGAGGTTCTTTGTCCAATAGGTGGCACTATTCCCTCTCCCTCTGTTCCTCAAGCTCTGCCTTTGCCTGCTCCTACGCTCTCTCCTCTCCTCTCTGCTTGTCCCAGTGCAACTGGAACCGAAGTCCCTTTTGGCCGGGATCCCTCCCTCTCTTGAGCCGCATATCCTCTCCTCTATTTCACTTTCTTCTGTTTTACTACTCTACCCATCTCTCTTTCTTTCTCTCTTTCTGTTTTGCTTACCCCCCCTCCTTATTGTGCCTGTTTGTTGATCATGTGCAGTTTGAGTGGGAAGCACAATACAAACAAGCTAACTAGCACTAAGTCCACTCCCCCTGTAACTATAGCTGTGAATAGGAGCCATGGTTGGCAGTGAGTATTGTTTGCACTAAAATATCATAACAGCACCTTCTTCTAATCCGGTCAAATATTGGATTAGTTTACTGGCAACCCTCCTGTATCTCTCTGCCTCTCAACTTCTGCACTAGATAGCCTAGCGTCCTCTTTTCCGCTCTCGCCACTCTCTCTAGCTCTCTCTTCTCTTCCTCTTTGCTCTCCTCATCTCTTTCTCCCCTCTCCACTCTCTCTCTACTCACTCTCTCTCTCTCCTCCCTCTTTCTCTCTTCACTCTCTCAATTTGTACATGCCTGAGAAACCCCCCCCCAAAAAAAACAGTCATCTGTGCCTATTATCATCCTATTAAGCCTGGTGACTGAGAAGCATGTGTAAGGAATGTTAATACAATGTTTGTCATTAACACTTTTTAATTACTGTTGAATTAAAAACCAGCCTCATGGCTTCCCGTCCTCCCTCATCTGTGAGATAGGTCTCTCGCTCTCTCTCGACCATTTTGCACTCTCACTCACACACTTAACCCTCTATCCCGATTGAATGACTCCCCCTGCCCCTCTTTTCCTGCGCCTCCCCTTTTTTTTGTATTAATTAACTCATCCACTTTCTGTCGCTGTCGCCGTTGTCAGTCAGGCTGACGGCTCTTTAATTTCCAACCGTTTGCCATTAAAAATAATATCAATTTGCACCTTGACAGGGAAAAGAGATGGTGTGAGTGTAGGATTTAAGATGATTTGTAAATGCACGGTGTGTGCATTAGCGAGTAGCACTGTGACACCGTGTTTTTGAAGAACCTTGAAGAGGGAGCCCAGGCAGTTGAAAGGAAACATCTCCCCAACTACTAGAGCTCTTTATATGGAACATTTGCAGTGGTGTCTGTGTGTGTGCATCTCTATGGCTGTGTTTACACAGGCAGCCCAATTCAGCTCTTTTTTTTTTTCCCACTGGTAAAAAAATATTTATAAATCACATATTTTTTTGAGCTGATCTGATTAGGCTAAATACCAATTAGTGACAAGATCAGAATTAGGCTGCCTGTGTAAACGTAGCCTACGTGTCTGTATCCGTGTGCATGTTAGCCCGCGTGTGTGTGTGTTTGACTTTCTTTTCTAGTTGGGTCTTTGTAAAAGTTCTCTCTAGCCTAGTTTGAGAAGCAGGAGGCTCCCCACCGGGAATTCAGTGCTGACAGAGAGGGAGAAGAGAGGAGGCGATGCATTGCACCACACAGTGAAACAGATCCACAGTTTGACAGATCCAAGGAAGGAAAAGACACTTATTTACCCGGTAGCTCTTCAGTAAACAGTGTTAGGCTGGCCTATAGCATGCCTGTGGAAACATGGATCTAGAATTCCCACAGGACTATATGGGTTGTGGAAATGTAGAATAATGACCAAAGGCTGGTTTGTACTTGGTCTAACAACATGTCTGTATACCACAAGTGATTTTAGCTTATTTACGGTTAGATAATATATCTTATTATTGTAGAGGTGTAGCTTAAACCCCCTCAGGTTGATGTGAAATCTAATTAGTATAAATAAATAAATCCCCTTAATCTGCCAGTTTAAGGTAGAGATGCAGTGCATTCGGAAAGTATTTAGACCCCTTGACTTTCCCACATTTTGTTAAGTTAGTCTTATTCTAAAATTGATTTAAATGTGTGTTTTTCCTCATCAATCTACACACAATACCCCAAAATAACAAAGCGAAAACCGTTCTACATTTTTTGGGGAAATCTATTAAAAAAATCAAAACCAACGTCAATTACATACGTATTCAGACCCTTTTCGAAATTGAACTCCGGTGCATTCTGTTTCCATTGATCATCCTTGAGATGTTTCCTCAACTTGATTTGGAGTCCACCTGTGGTAAATTCAATTGATTGGACATGATTTGGAAAGGCACACACATGTCTATATAAGGTCCCACAGTTGACAGTGCATGTCAGAGCAAAAACCAAGCCATGAGGTCAAAGGAATTGTCCCTTGAGCTCCGAGACAGGATTGTGTCAAGGTACAGATCTGGGGAAGAGTACCAAACAATTTCTGCAACATTGAAGGTGCTCAAGAACACAGTGGACTCCATCATTCTTATATGGAAGGAGTTTGGAATCACCAAGACTCTTCCTAGAGCTGGCCGCCTGGCCAAACTGAGCAATCGGGGTAGAAAGGAGGTGACCAAGAAGCCTATGGTCCCTCTGACAAAGCTCTAGAGTTCCTGGGGGATGGGAGAAACTTCCAGAAGGACAACCATCTCTGCAGCACTGAACTAATCAGGCCTTTATGGTAGTGTCCAGACAGAAGCCACTCCTCAGTAAAAGGCTCATGACAGTCTGCTTGTAGTTTGCTAAAGGATTCTCAGACCATGAGAAACAAGATTTTCTAGTCTGATGAAACCAAGATTGAACACTTGGGCTTGAATGCCAAGTGTCACGTCTGGAGGAAACCTGGCACCATCCCTACAGTGAAGCATGATGGTGGCAATATCATGCTGTGGGGATGTTTTTCAGCGGCATGGACTGGGAGACTGCTCAGGACCTCAGACTGGGGTGAAGGTTCACCAACAGGACAAATTCTACAGATTCTAAACTTTTTAAAATGTATGTTAATTAAAATCCATAGATTAAAAAAAAAAAAATAGTAACAATAACATTTGACAACAGATTTACTTGAACAGTGCAGATGCAAAGTTTGGTAACAGCATGATGGTTTGTGCCGTAATTCGTCAGTACCAAACTTTGCATCTACATTGTTCTTCCATTAAGTTGTCCTTGCGCATAAACTTTTAAATCAATGGATTTTGTTTGGCATACATTTTAAAGTGAAAAATGTGAGTCTCAGCGTAATTACGTTAGAGTGGATTTGCCGTCTAGTAGCGCTTCATTCACTGAGTTTCCATGTAAAATCACCACAGGTTCCCTCCCCATCTTTGACCCCCACATCCTGTCTTAAGTTGTATCCCAAATGGCTCCCTACTCCCAGTTTAGTGCCCCTTTGGCCCTGATCAAAAGTAGTGCACTAGATTATGGGGCCATTTGGCTTTAGATTTGCACATTCTCTTTGTGTCTCTGACTACGGCTGACCTCGCCTTCCCCATAGAGCTCATTAAACAAGCCTATGTTTTATTTATTAATTTACATTGAACCTTTATTTAACTAGGCAAGTCAGTTAAGAACAAATTCTTATTTACAATGATGGCCTACCCCAGTCAAATCTGGACGACGCTAGGCCAGTTGTGCACCACCCTATTGGACTCCCGATCACGGCCGGATGTGATGCAGCCTGGATTCGAACCAGGTACTGCAGTGACTCCTCTTGCACTGAGATGCAGTGTCTTAGACCGCTGCGTCACTCGGGAACCCCTTTTTATACAGCGTTAACGTCGGTTTAATTCAAACACAAAGAAGGCCAGAGGGTTGGAAACAGGAAGGGAGCTCCATTTCACGTTCAGCCGACACAAAAACTAAGAACGGGGCGCAAGTCAGCCGTTGTCTCTTAAGAAGTCCAGACCCACAGAGTTGAGGCTGAAAGACTAAACAAAACCAAAACGCCCAAACAAGGGGTTTTGTTTCTTCCCACAGAGCTTGTTTTTTGTGGTCTGCGTTTCGGCTCGTCCCTCTGACAGTGGTTTTCAATGTCATAATCTCTTTCATATTGAATAATATTTGATAATATAACTTTTCACTAAAATCAAGCTAGCTAGATTGATTAAAGATTTCTAGCATGTTTCTCTGTCAGTAATGCCAACCCAATCACTGTCAGAATGTGAACTGAATATTGAGTTATTGTTTTTATGGCTACGGGCTAGGCTGTAGCAGCTACTGTCATTCAGCCTGTGTTCAGGTAATGATCGGTTGTGTAATGGTTGTGTTGACTGATCCCAAGTTGGTCTGTATTTTATAACTTCTGTTCTCAGGGCGTCGCTCCCACTCGCATACTTTTTGAGGAATGTCACTGTAAATACCTACGGTCCACTGTAGCTCTGGCAGCCGGCAGACACAGCAGCTCACGCTGGAGCCCTTGAGGTGAATTCAGATGAAGCCGCCGTGAAAGAGTTCAGTACCGTCGCTTATATGGGAATGAAAATTTGGCGCGTGTGTCGCAGGCTTTTGAAGTTCTCCCAGAGAATCTGAAAGGTCGGTTAGGCCTCGTTTGACATGAGCAAATCACTACAGAGAGTGGGAGTGTTCCCAAAGAATATTGTTGGTCTCACGTGGGGACACGGTGCATCTCGGTATGGAGTGCAGTTCACTATTCATGTATCATCTTATCAGCTGATTACTTTTTTTGTGACCAATACATTTGCTCCCGCATAGCCTTTCAGCAGGCTACACAGTAATATCCTTGCTTTAATTAAACCGGTGCGCACTCCATTCAAATAGCATTTCTGGGCCTTGTTAACTGTCAAGAGTAGACCCACTGATCCAAATGGTTGCCTAATCGGGCCTCGGCTAGATGCAGTTTGAATGAAACATGCATTCAAAACGCAGATCTTTTGAGCGTTTTATTTAGAAGACATATTCACTGTAGTTTACACTACAGACTAGTGTTGTACTCACTCGAAAGCGACAATACCGTTCTTCGTTGCGTTGTCTTTTGGGGGAGATTTTCAAACTGCGTGCTCTGACTGTGAGCGCACCTGTCATTTCATAATCTAACTAGTTTTTTTCTTGCACTGTGCTATGTCAATTTAGCCTGTGTGTGTATGCTCTGTTCTTAAAAAGATATGGAACTATGCATTGCGCAGGTAATACACTCAATGCCGTATTAACCTTGTGTTTAGCTCATGTATGATGGGTTACTATGCATAAGCTTCTAACTCATCTAGTCGATGTCTTACTGTTCTCTGACGCGTTAGGAATACACACCCCTGCTCTCCTCTTGTGCAGTCCCAGGAAAAGCTGGACTATAATAGGTTGGACATTTTAAAGACTTTTTTACATTTTTTTTTAAATGTACTAATATACTGTTCGAAGAGCGTCGCAAGCTTGCTCTTTTTTTTGTTGTTGTTGCTGAATGTAAAATACTTGTGCAGTTAGAAAGCGAGAATGAGCGACGCGTAGAGCAGACAGTTATTTATTCAGACCCATAGACATTAAGCTCTCGTGAAGAGAGCTCTTTTGATCTTATTCTAGTCCCGTGTTATGAGCGCAAGAGAGTCAACCTATGAATTATTTAAATAGGCCCTATTATAATTTAATATCAGTTGAAATGAACTATCCTGTAATTGTAACTTTGTAGGCTGCATGTCCTGCACAAATCAATGAACTATCACCGTTGCGCGTTCTCTCCCAGCTTCATGGTTTGACAGTGGTGTGTAATTCTACTCCATATACTACAGTACAATCCACACCCCCAAAACTATTTTTACTAGAGCTTGTTTAATTTATTTACCCAAGAGTGCATCCATCTATTATTTCTGTGGTGCGTAATGTACATGGGACTGGTCTAAATTGCTAGTTGGATCATGGGGTGGGTGCGTTCTGATGAGTTGGGTCTGGGGGGAGTCGGGATGGAATTGATTTTCAACTAGCCTTAGTCACTCACTGTCATAGCAGCTCCGCTAGCACCATCGTTGTTCTGACTGCATCTCCTCCTACGTTTGCTAAAGCACACCAAGTCTCCCGTCTATGAACTGCTCTGTGTGTGTGTAGCGACCCTATCCATATGACCCTGTCCCTCTGGTGTAGGGTCGTATGGGCAGCAGGAAGGTTACAGCTCATTAACGGAAGACTAACTGATAATTAACCATGCGAGTGCCGTCGTATGGTTGAACTGCTACAGCTAAATGTACATTACTCTCTCCCTCTGGGCTCTCTTTCTCTGGTCTATCTCTCCCTCCATTTAGTGAATCACTTTTAATGTACATTACATGAAAAGCAATTTGACATTTGCCATGTGTGAAAACCCAAAGGGACATATTGTGTTCAGATTTTTAATAGCCCAATCTGATCTGTCCCTGAACACGACCCATCGCTCTATTCAACTCTGCACTACAGAACTCTATGGATCACACACGCACACCTTTCAATAACCTTGGTTATGCTGCCCAGTGTTAGATAGCCTTTGACCCTCTTCAGCTTCAAAAGGGGGTTTCTCGTCGCTCTAACAATCCCAGACATTACACCCAATCGGATAAAATGGGAACAATTTCTCAGTCTGTTTTATTTAAAGAATGAGCGAGGCCTATTTTAAAAGCTTGATGAGAATTCATAAACATGGGAGTCGGCAGGGAGCAACACACACACAGCAGAACCTACCTATGACTGACAACTACATGTGTGTGTTAATCCACCTCTGTCTGAAAGCACATTCTCTTTAGATGGCTGATAATGCCTTTCTGGGGCTAATTGTTTGCTCTTTAAAAGAGCAAATGAGTGTAAAGCAGAGAGAAAGCGCTCCATGGTAATTGAATTGGTGAAACGCTCTCTGTTGGCAGGATCTGTGTTTCACGATTTATTGGATGGTTTGGCCTGTCTTAGCTTTAAAAATAATTGAAAGGCCTACTGTCCGGCATCCCAACTTTTCCATTGGGTGTCGATGTATTTACACAGCTACTCTTACCCTTTGTCTTTTACTCTGCATCCCTCTCTTCTCTCTTTTACTCTACATCCCACTCTCCTCTCTTTTACTCTACATCCCTCTCTTCTCTCTTTTACTCTGCATCCCTCTCTCCTCTTTTGCTCTACATCCCTCTCTTTTGCTCTACATCCCTCTCTCTTGCTCTACATCCCTCTCTCTTGCTCTACATCCCACTCTCCTCTCTTTTACTCTACATCCCTCTCTCCTCACTTTTGCTCTACATCCCTCTCCCCTCTCTTTTGCTCTACATCCCTCTCTTTTGCTCTACATCCCTCTCTTTTGCTCTACATCCCTCTCTTTTGCTCTACATCCCTCTCTTTTGCTCTACATCCCTCTCTCTTGCTCTACATCCCTCTCTCTTGCTCTACATCCCTCTCTCCTCTCTTTTACTCTACATCCCACTCTCCTCTCTTTTGCTCTACATCCCTCTCTCTTGCTCTACATCCCTCTCTCCTCTGTTTTGCTCTACATCCCCCTCTCCCTCAGAATGACATTACTATGTTTATACTGTAGCACCATATAGGCTACGCTACTGTGAATCTGAACATGGCAACACACTTTGAATGGTGATTCAAAGGTTTTCATCACTCTCTGCACTGTCCGTTATGGGGAGTTTGTCAGTGTGACATTTTGTGTGTGAGACCGCAATCTTGTGCAGCTCTCCTGTGCTAATCGTCACAGTTCCCCGACTGGCTCTATGGAAATGAGATCCGCTATGATTGACCTCCCAGTTACCTGCTGTGTGTGTGTGACCTCCCAGTTAGCTGGGTGCATCGCACTGGGGCTGTTTTAAATGACAACTGGATTCATTAATATCAGTACTCCTCAAACACAGAGGGACTTTTTAGTTTTGAAAACTAGGCTAGTGTGGTCCTTACTGTAGAGTTTCTCATCCAAGCTCCAAAGCTTTTTTGGACCTCACCTAAAATGATGTAACCTAAACTGTTGGCCACAACCTTTGTAGACTTGTTTCCATGTACGTCATGGTTTGCCTGTGTTTCTGTATGCGCAAAGGAGACAGTAAGTGGCCCATGGGATTAGAATGTAGATTGTGTTCTCTGGAACAGCCTCACATCTCCTCTGGGTCAAACAGACTAACATCCAGGGCCTCATTAGTGGAGAGAGAGAATCTGTCTCCCTCTCTTGTCTCCTTCCCCATCGTTCTCTTTCGAGCTTTCCCTCTTTCGTTCCTTCCCCATCTCTCTCTTTTTCCCTCTCCTCTCTGAGCACCACACTAGCTACTGGAGAGATGAGACAAAGATCTCTGCTCCCCATTTGACCCAATTGATCAACTGTAGAGAGAACAAATCAGAGGAAGTTCCTGCTCGCCAACTCTGCCCTTTGCCTGTCTGTAAGATATTTTCTCGACCTCCGATGTACTTGGCTTCTCAAATTTTTGGGGGGAGGGGAACTGACAGATTTGATTTCTCTGTCTGATTATTGCTTGGTGCTCTGTATGCTCTTTCTTCCCCTCTCTCTTTCTCTGCGCTCATTATGTCCTTTTCTGTCAGTAATACACACTCTGTAGAAAAAAACAGCCTGGATTTAGAGCTACCATAGTTGAGAACACAGCTAAGTACTTGATTGGCTGCAGTATTCTTCATAAACTCTTTATAGAGTTTTTGGTTGTGATGGGTGGGGAAATTGTTTCCCAGAAGCTAGATGATAGAATGCTAGTAGTGTGGCGTTAAATATTGTACCATTTTTATGTCGGACTCATACTGAACAAAAATATAAATGCGGCATTACAGTTCATGAGGAAATCGGTCAATTAAAATAAATTCATTAGGCCCCAATCTATGGATTTCACATGACTGGGCAGGGGCGAGTCATGGGTGTGCCTGGGATGACATGGGCCCATCCACTACTTTTCTCAGTGTAGCAGACTTTGTCCTATAAAATGCCAGATTAACTTCAAGGAAAAACTTTTAGGAAATGTAGCTGGCTACATATATTCTATGAACAACATTAGAAATAGGATGGCCATGCATTCATTGTTTTTTGCCCCCTGAAAAACTTGCCTTTTCATTGTTATCTTATTTACTTGCGTGGCTGCTTGCCAAATGATAGCGTGGCACTTCTGTTCTCATTTGATGAAAATGAAGCTACACATGTTTTTTTATTTCCTAGTCTCCCACTCCTTTCCCCCTCTGTCTAAGCAGTTGGCACAGTCAGTCTGGCTGTATTCAGTAAAGACTCCCTCTTGGAGAGGAAAGCCAGGGTTGGTTGGTTGAGGACAACCAGCTAATTTGGAGAATAACAATCAAACTTTCATTAAATGCAAGATAGCAAATTAATGCTACACTTGTTGTGAATCCAGCCAACATGTCAGATTTCAAAAAAGGCTTTTCGGCGAAAGCAAACGATGCTATTATCTGAGGATAGCACCTCCGTAAACAAAGAGAAACCATATTTCAACCCTGCAGGCTGACACAAAACACAGAAATAAAAATATAATTCACGCCTTACCTTTGACAAGCTTCTTTTGTTGGCACTCCAATATGTCCCATAAACATCACAAATGGTCCCTTTCTTTGATTAAATCCGTATCCAAAATGTCCATTTATTTGGCGCGTTTGATCCAGAAAAACACCGGTTCTAACTTGCGCAACGTGACTACAAAATATCTCAAAAGTTACCTGTAAACTTTGCCAAAACATTTCAAACTACTTTTGTAATACAACTTTAGGTAATTTTTTAATGTAAATAATCGATGAAATTGAAGACGGGATGATCTGTGTTCAATACAGGAAGAAAACAAACTGAAGCATGCTTTCTGGTCACGCGCCTCTATCTAACAGTACACTTCAAGTGACCCTCGTTCAAGATGGCCGTACTTCATTACACAAAGGAATAACCTCAACCAATTTCTAAAGACTGTTGACATCCAGTCTAAGCGATATGAACTGCAAGAAGGTCCCTTAGAAATCTGGATTCCCAATGAAAACTTATTGAAAAGAGTGACCTCATAAATATAAATCTGAATGTTTTGTCCTCTGGGTTTTGCCTGTTAAATAAGTTATATTATACTCAGACATGATTTAAACAGTTTTTAGAAACTTCAGAGTATTTCCTATCCAAATCCTATTAATAATATGCATATCTTATCTTCTGGGGATGAGTAGCAAGCAGTTGAATTTGGGCATGATTTTCATCCGGATGTGAAAATACTGCCCCCTGTCACCAAGAAGTTAAGAACAAATTCTTATTTACAATGACGGACTACCGGGGAACAGTGGGTTAACTGCCTTGTTCGGGGGCAGAACGAGAGCTCGGGATTCTATCCAGCAACCTTTCGGTTACTGGCCCAACACTCTAACCACTAGGCTACCAGCCGCAGTCACGAAGGGAGCTGTGTAGACCTCATATGACCCAGCAACTATGTTCAGTCTTATGTAGCAACATTCCATTTTTTTTTTAACATTGGATAAAACTACAGACTCTGCTACAAAATGGTATATCATACACTGCTGTTGAGGAACTTTTGAGAAATGGCCCTTGAAAAAGTTTTGGTTCCCTTTTTACACCTCTTTGTTCACACCCATTCAGCCGGATTCACACCCTAGTAAGCTTTAGCCCCTCCCGTCTCTTTAAGGATTCACATGTGAGGCCATGTGCTGAACAGAGTAAGGTATTGCAGTAAACAACCAAAGATTTCAAGACTAAAAGTGGCGAGTAGTAGTTAAAATACACTATCTTGGCCTATATCATAATCTGACGTTGGTGCAGGTCATGTTCTTCACCTTACTGTCTCTGGTCAAATCTACGTTTTATTTGTCACATGCACAGGATAGACTGTGTGAAAGGTACAGTGAAATGGTTACAAGTTGTTATATTTTTGATATGACTAGCTATGACAATCGTAATCACTCCCTGGCTAACTTGATGGGTCATGTAATCATCTGGCAAAGTGGATTTTGTTTTTGTTTACACATGCAAGTTAGCTAGCTAGCTAAACAATAATCTCAGCTCATACATTACTAGCAATACAAACTGATTGTCATAGCTAGCCACCATTCATGAAATGCTGTAGTATGAATCTGCAGGTAGCTAAAGCTAACCAACTAGGTTCAAAATTAGGCTATAATTAGCAATGCAAATGTAACCTAGCTAGCTAATGAACCATAACCGTTTATTCCCCATCACTGTCATCAGAAGAGTCCAACTTTTTCCCACTGATCTTTTGTCGATAGCACTTGGTAAATTCAGGGCAGCAATGTTGTTGAGAGCAGTAGCAACACTTTTGCAGTTATCCATACATTTCCAAAAATCTGCGGTAGCAAGGATTATCTACACCTACTGAGCAGCTCATGTTATGGACAGAGGCATGCTACGTGACAGACCAATCCAAACTCATCTCTCGGCATGTCTAGACCATCCATTATCTCAGCCAATCATGGCTAGTGGGAAGGTTCCTGACTTTTTACGTGGCTAAATCAGCTGGGCTTGTAATTTAACCTGTTTGGGCTAGGGGGCAGCATTTTCACTTTTGGATGAAAAGCGTGCCCAGAGTAAACTGCCTGCTACTCAGTCCCAGATGCTAATATATGCATATTATTAGTAGTATTGGATATAAAACACTCTGAAGTTCCTAAAACTGTTTGAATGATGTCTGTGAGTATAACAGAACTCGTATGGCAGGTGAAAACCTGAGAAAATCCAACCAGGAAGTGGTTGGACAAAAACTCGAAAAAATGGTGCCTCACACAATTTGAATTATGAGATTTCTGTTGTTTTGAATTTGGCGCCCTGCAATTTCACTGGCTGTTGGTGAGGGGTTCCCCCGTTCCCAGACAGGTTAACAATTATATTCACAGGTGGCTTACACGTTTAAGGCACATGAAAGTTTACATGTTTCAGAAGGCATTTCTGGCCCAAAATGTTGCTTTTTGATGAAAAAATTGATGTTTACGTTCAAATGCCTCTCCTGTGAAGTAGTGACGTGCGACAGACGCCTAGTTTCCTGTAATGAGTCAAATCTACTTGTTTCATTGTGTAGGTGTTTACCCCACTCATGTTCACCCTTGTACATACTTTTGTATATATAGTGTATGTGGACACCCCTTCAAATGAGTGGATTTCAGCCACAACCATTGCTGGCAGGTGTATAAAATTGAGCACACCGCCATGCAATCTCCATAGACAAACATTGCCAGTGGAATGGCCTTACTGAAGAGCTCTGTGGCACCGTCATAGGATGCCACCTTTCCAGTTTGTCAAATGTTTGCCCTGCTACAGCTGTAAGTCAACTGTAAGAGCTGTTATTGTGAAGTGGAAACATTTAGGAGCAACAACGGCTCAGCGTTGTTATTCAAGCACATGAAAGTTTACATGTTCCAGAAGGCATTTCTTTAATAAAAAACACATTTGGATAATAAAATAATAAATGTACATTCAAATGGCTCTCCTGTGAAGTAGTGACGTGCGACATACGCGTAGCTTCCTGAAATGGTTCACACATACTTTTGTCAGTATCACTACTGCGCTTTTTCATGAATACTTAATGAATGTATGCATTGAGTTTGCTTCTGACCAAGAAGAACTGCTCAAGGTCTGCTTTTAGAATTTCATATTATGCTCATTCTTTGTGTGTTTTCTTCCTCCAGGCCTTGTACAGAAGGTGGACCAGCGTCTCCCGGTGGCCAATGAGTACCTGCTCCTGTCTGGGGGTGCCAGGGAGGGGGTTCTGGACCTCAACCCAGAGGAGCTGGGGGACTACGCTAAGGGGGCCGATTTCGACCTGGACTTCACCCTCCTGGTGCCCGCCCTCAAGCTCCATGATCGCAACCAGGTTGGTGCAGTACGGATGGAATGGGAAACGTTTCATTTGTTTTGTATGTGTCTTATTGATATTAAGTTGTGTTTTTGTGATGTATGTGACGTTTTTACTGTGCCCTTTTTTAAACGTTTTTATCTATGTTGTGTCATATGAAGTTTGATGCAAAACAAATACTAGTGTTTTCTCAGGAAAAAGTGTAATGAAGTATTGTTTCTTCTAATGTCAACCAGCCGGTCACCCTGGACATGCGCCAGTCGCCCCCCTGCCACTCCTGGCTCTCCCTGCGGCTCTGCGACCCCAACACCCAGGCAAGATGGAGGATCTGCTGCCAGGAGGAGACAGACTCACCCCCCGACGATGATGATGATGATGAGGAAGAGAAAAGGGAAATGGGTCACAAAGCCTCTGGTGCCGTCCCCCCCTCACTCTACGTAATGCGTTTTCTAATGTTCTTCTCTTTTAGTGCTTTTAGTTTTGTATTTGACTGTGTTATTGTATTTTACTGTCAGGTGTGTTGCATTGGTTTTAATGAAGTTCAATTTGTATTTGATTCTAGTCGCCCCACCAGTCTCTGGATGGCTGCTACATGTCCCCGGCGCTGGTGGCTGACTGGTTCTGGGGAGTGGTGGGTGAGGCGGTGGATGAGCTGAGGCGTTCCCCCAAGAGAGGCATCCCCGTCCCAGAGAGGCTGGAACGCAACGGGCCCCTGACCACCCTCATCCTCCAGGCGGGCTCCAGCCGGGTGCTCTATGACCTGCTGCCAGTGGTGTCCTTCCGGGGCTGGCCCGCCGTGGCCCAGGGCTGGCTGACGGCCAACCACTTCTGGGACGGGAAGATCACAGAGGAGGAGGCCATCTCTGGGTTCTACCTGCTGCCCTGCCCGGCTCCGCTGGGGGGGAGGCCCGACCGGGAGTGGAGGCTGGCCTTCTCACGCAGCGAGGTGGGTAGCTAGCTGCACGTTGTAGTTGGCTAGTTAACCATCGGGTAGCTTCTTCTTTTGAATAGCTGTATAGTTAGTTAGATTGGGCATGGGATTTCTGCTGGACAACAATGGCCAGCTAGCCTAATTTGTTCAACTAAAACTCAGCGGTATGTAATTGCCACAAGCAGCCAAAATAATTGCAGATAAACTCGATGCACTCACCCAGAGTATGTGCACAGGTGTGCTTCATGCTGCTACAACATGATAGCTGCGGGACCAAAACAGCATAAGTTTTAGCCTTCTGTGTCATACTCTTAGTCGTTGCCGAAGTCCGTCCTATTCTGGTGTTTACTTTGTGCACCACTGACCTTACTGTTAAATAAAACTGAGCGGAAGTACAAGTTCACTTACCGGTGGAACATTTTAAATATGAAAGTAGTAAGGTTCTTAACGGTCTTCAAGTGCCGTTGACAATGACTCGGTATAACATCGATCCAGGCTGTGTCTCTGGGGCATGCATGTGTACCGTCTGTTAATGCTGGTTGCGTCTTGCTGGTGACAAATCTGATTACCCCTCGTGGGATTAATAAAGTGTATTTGATTCAATTCAGTCTGACCTGGCTGCCATATCATTGTCTCCTGTCATGTCTGTCTCCAGGTGCAGCTGAAGAAGTGCATCCCGTACCCCATGGCCCAGGCCTTCCAGGCTGCCAAGGCTGTCCTCTCCCGCCTCCTGGCTCGCCCCCGCACTGGCCTCAGCCCCTACCACCTCCGCACCCTCCTCTTCTGGGCCTGTGATCGCCTACCGCCCGCCTACCTCTCCTCGCCTGACCCAGAAACCCCTGCCCGCCTCCTCCTGGGCCTCCTGGATGATCTGGCCCACTGCATCCTGGGTAAGAACTGTCCCAACTACTTTCTGCCCCAGTGCAACATGCTGGAACACCTGTCGGACAGCCAAGCCCTGCTGGTGGCCCGGAAGCTGGCCCATGTCCGATCTGACCCGACCGAGCACCTACGTGCGGCCCTGGACCAGGCCAGACAGGCGAGCCAGCTGAAGAGGGAAGCGGCGAGCGCTACCAACGGGCACGGAGGGTCGCCCAGGCAAGGTTACCCAGCCAGCGGCATCATCTCGCCCTCGGACGACAAACTGGCTGCCAGGCTGCAGCAGCTGGTGACCGAGAACCCCGGGAAGTCGATTTCTGTTTTTCTCAACCCCGATGATGTCACAAGGCCGCACTTCCGCATCGATGACAAGTTCTACTGACCTGAGAGTAATGGTGTGCTATCAACACACACTCTCTTCAAAACACATGTAAAACGGCGAGTCAACTAGGAAGGCTCGAGAGTCAAAACACTACAGAGCCTCACTGCTCTCCTATCCCACCCCCTCCTGGAGGCTAACGACAATGATGCTAACGACGCTGCTGAACTATGACACTACCAAAAACACCTTTGCACTCTCCCAGGAGCAGGAGGCTGACCCTAGAGAGCCCTAGGCTAGAGAAACCAACACTCTTCTATCCATTTAGCAGTGAGTGATGTCATAAAGAGACCTCACCACAGGAAAAATGCTCGTTGAGTTACCACGGAGACTGATGCTCTTTTATGAGCTTGCTGTAAGGAGATGTTTTTTTTTTTTTCAGAATAAAGAACCGCTTTAGAATGAAGAAAGTCTGCTGCTGCTCCCATTCAATGGCATGGCTTACCCAAAGGATTTCTCCTCTCCACACTAATGAGAAACTGTATTTGCCCCTTTTTCCCCCCCTGCCCAATCAAAGTGGGTGATAGTACCAGGATTCTCCATTTGTTTTTATATTCAACTATGATGTATCTGAATGTAATTTGGTGTGGGGCAATGTCTTTGAACAAATAGTATTTTCTTTCTATATGTTTTATCCCTTTTTCTGTTCGCTCTCTGCCCCTCTCTCGTTCTCATACTTCCTTTCTCTCTCTTTCCCCCTCTCTCTCAGGTATTTTTAACGTTGTTCATTGTTTTTCTATGTGACTCCAGACTCCCTCTGGGAGGGTTATGGTTCCCCTCCATCGATCTTGAATGGTACAACCCAGGGTTGTCCTTCCATTTCAACACTTACTATGTGACGTAACGCACCAAAGAGCCACTGGATGGGTGTTTCGAGGAGCCTTTGCTTCTTCAATCTACCACCCCATAAGAAAGGTATCTGTACTCACTGACCCAGAGTCAGTCTGTACTCTTAAAGGAAAGATTCACCCATTTTTGAATGCTATATTATTTTTGTTCATCTCAGCGACGTTATCTCTCTTCCCGGGGTAATTTCATGTTTATCTGAGCTATTGCAGTTCAAGCAGGCCGAAAATAAAGCCGCTCTCACTACACTGGAAGTTAATTTGAATACGACTTTTCGATCGCGAAAACGTCTATCATGCATGTCACATTTCAATACTGGCTTGATGTCATGTCGCGGGAGGTTATTTTCGGAATTTCTTATAAGAGGGTCCACCACATTTCTCCTATTTGTCTGCTTCTTCAGTCCAGAGTGCATTGTATGGTGCCGTTGCATGACCATCTCTGTGAGGTACATCGATCTGCAGGTTGAACATGGTGAGATTGTATACTCCTAAATTCATAGTGCAGTTTCGGTGATTTTTACAGCCAACTCGCTACTTCACATGCTGATAGTCTTTGGTGTTGTTGTGGCTAGCTAGCTACCGACCAAGCCAGCCAGCCAGCCAGGCCATAGAGGGAGCATTGCATTGTGGGTTTGGTTGTCGATCTGAGCTGCAACAGATTTCCACATGTTGCTACCAACCTTATTATAACGAATTGACGAAATGAAAATTTGTTCAATATTTCTGGTGATCTCACACAGTGTTATTTAACACTGTAAATTATACCAATTAGTGGTTTTGGGTGGATTTTGTCTTTAACACTCATATTCCCCACCTTTACCTTCCAGACCAACATGCTCCTCAGCGGTCGCCTCATCAATTTGCCTCGATTCAGAGGGGTTGGGTTAAATGCGGAAGACCCATTTTTCAGTTGAAGACGTTCAGTTGTACAACTGACTAGTTATCCCCCTTTCCCTTTATCCCATGAAAGCTTGAAGCAGCAGTTTATCATCAAATAAGGGTAATATCACAGGGGCTATAAACTTTAATTCAGTTATTTTCTTACAGTCCCTTTTGAAAATGTGTACCATGGTACAGTTTACACTGGGGCTTTAATGGTGGGATGTGGTCATTAAATGTTGTATGATATTAACAAACTACCTATAATGGAGGCAAGTTGGTCCGGAAAGGAGGAGAGGTAGGGTTAGCTGCTGAACCGGTTGGCACACTGCTCGATTGTATTCTCATCTTCATGTTACGAAATGAAAGCACTGCCATGGCTTGGCTAGGCTACATCATGTCATCTGTATGAGGCTTGTGTAAGGGCTATTTTCTTTGTTCCACTTTTGTGTGTGTGTATGAAGATTGGGAGGTTTTCATGGTTTGTGGTTGAAACTCAGAGGAAAAGCTTTTTGTCTTGTCTCAGATTTTAATTGGAGGAAACTTGACTGGTTTTGTAATGGTCCCTCTCTCGCTCTTCTGCTTGGTTTGCCTGTTTTAATAAGCTGTGTGTGATCGGACCACTGATCAAGCTCTTTAAATGTGCTGATGGAGAGTTAGAGATCCAGAGAGATGGAACAGGAACAAATGCACAGCAGGACACAAACACCCAATGTGCTAGCCTCCTTTCCACATCCCCTTGTGCCCTCCTCTCTCTCTCTGTGTGAGAGACTTGGGGTCCTTATCTTGTCCACCCAGATGTGTTGGATGGGGAGACGGGCCAGCCTCTGGCCCTTTGTACAGATTAGTGGTAAAGGATGGGGCTGCTGGGAACTGGGACAGCTGCTTGTCTGTCTCGTTATATATCTGTCTCGCTTTCTCATTATATAGCTGCGTCTCTCTCCCCTCGTTTTCCTTCTATAACTTCCCATCCAATGAGTGGAAGTCACATCTCCTGAATACAAACAGTATCAACACCTTTCTATCATCAGATTGGCTCTAATCGGCATTAGCTTAGACTGAGGGTGTGTCCAAAATGGCACCCGATTCCCTATATAGTGCACTTCTGCCCCATGGTCCCCGGTCAAAAGTAGTGCACTGAATAGGGTGCCATTTAAGACGCAAGAGTATCAGAGGTGCTTGTTGAATATCATTAGTGGAACGTCATGGTGGACATCACTCGAGCATCATCGGAACACTAAATCAAATAACATGCGCCGAGTTCAACAGGTATAACCTTACAACAAAGAAGTTTTAGGAAAAATAAGTCTTAGGTAAAAAATAGATAAGTCAGAAATAAAATGAACAAATAATTAAAGAGCAGCAGTAAAATAACAGTAGCGAGGCTATATTCAGGGGGTACCGGTCCAGACTATGTGTGGGGGCACCGATTAGTCGAGGTAATATGTACATGTAGGTAGAGTTAGTGACTATACTTCGATAATAACCAGAGAGTAGCAGCAGTGTAAAACAGGGTGGAGGGACAATGCGAATAGTCTGGGTAGCCATTAGATTAGCTGTTCAGGGAGTAGAAGCTGTTAAGTCTTTTGGACCTAGACTTGGCTCCCCGGTACCGCTTGCCGTGTGGTAGCAGAGAGAACAGTCTGACTAGGGTGGCTGGAGTCTTTGAACATTTTTAGGGCCATTGACAAACCGCCTGGTATAGAGGTCCTGGATGGCAGGAAGCTTGGCCCCAGTAATGTACTGGCCGTATGCACTGCCCTCTAGTGCCTTGCGATCGGAGGGCGAGCCGTTGCCATACCGGGCAGTGATGCAAACAGTCAGGATGCTCTCGGTGGTGCAGCTGTAGAACTTTTTGAGGACCCATGCCAAATCTTTTCAGTCTCATGAGGGGGAATAGGCTTTATCGTGCCCTCTTCAAATGAAATTGATTGATATAGCCCTTCTTACATCATCTGATATCTCAAAGTGCTGTACAGAAACCCAGCCTAAAACTCCAAACATTAAGCAATGCAGGTGTAGAAGCACGGCTGTCTTGGTGTGTTTGGACCGTGATAGTTTGTTGGTGTACAACAAGGAACTTGAAGTTCTCAACCTGATCCACTACATCCCTGTCGATGAGAATGGGTGTGTGTTCTGTCCGCCTTTTCCTGTAGTCCACAATCATCTCCTTTTGTCTTGATCACATTGAGGGAGAGGTTGTTGTCCTGGCACCACATGGCCAGGTCTCTGACCTCCTCCCTATAGGCTGTCTCGTCGTTGTCGGTGATCAGGCCTACCACTGTTGTCGTCGGCAAGCTTGATGATGGTGTTTGCTTCGTGCCTGGCCATGCAGTCATGGGTGAGCAGGGAGTACAGCAGGGGTCTGAGCACGCACCCCTGAGTGGCCCCCGTGTGGAGGATCAGCATGGCAGATGTGGTGTTGCCTACCCTTACCACCTGGGGGAGGCCTGTCAGGAAGTCCAGGATTCAGTTGCAGAGGGAGGTGTTTAGTCCCAGAGTCCTTAGCTTAGTGATGAGCTTTGAGGGTACTATGGTGTTGAACGCTGAGCTGTAGTCAATGACTAGCATTCTCATGTAGGTGTTCCTTTTGTCCAGGTGGGAAAGGGCAGTGTGGAGTGCAACAGAGATTGCGTCATCTGTGGATCTGTTGGGGCGGTATCCGGGAGGATGCTGTTGATGTGAGGCATGACCAGCCTTTCAAAGCACTTGATGGCTACAGATGTGAGTGCTATGGGTTGGTAGTCATTTAGGCAGGTTACCTTCGTGTTCTTGGGCACAGGGACTAGGGTGGTCTGCTTAAAACATGTTGGTATTACCGACTCGGTGAGGGACAGGTTGAAAATGTTAGTGAATACACTTGCCAGTTGGTGAGCGCATGCTCGGGGAACACGTCCTGGTAATCCGTCTGGCCCTACGGCCTTGTGAATGCTACAGGTCTTTGAAAACTTTTCTTTGTGATTTGATATTCTATATTCTCTGGAATGTGATAGAATCACTACTTTATTGGTACTGCATATATTGGGTACAGTACTACTATATCAGTATTGATACTGTTTTTGAATAGCTTCTGTTAGTGGAGTGAATTAGGAACTACTGGTGAATTGTGAGAGTACTTCTGTTCTTTATAGCCTTGGTACAGGTGAGTGTATGAATCAAAAGGACACCTTGACAAACCAAAGAATGTAGTGTTGCTGACAATACAGAAGGATGAACACCCCGAGGATAGAGTTGAGTGCGGGTATGTAAACTGCAAAGTAATCAAATTAAGTGTATTGGTCGTGTACACAGACTTGCAGGTGTAGCGAAATGCTTGTTTCTAGCTCCGACAGTGCAGTAATACCTAGCAATATAACAAAATAAGCACAATCCAAAAAATGTATTAAAAAAATAAATTAAGAGATATCAATATAAGTATAAAATAGAAGTATTTGTGTGTGTGTGGGTGGTCCTAGCACTTTCAAGGTGGTGGTTTTCGACACACCACAGCCTGATGTTGTAATAATGTTCATGAACGTTGCCTTGAGCATTTATGAAAGTTGTCAGGATGGTTGAGACTTCCTTTTGTCACGTTTTTCCTTCCTGAATGCTTCCCTAAGTTTTAAACGCGCCACAGTTCAACGTTGTAGTGAAGTTGATAGAACATTGACAGACTTCCTGAATGCTCCCCTGAAGTTTTAAATTCAGTGCCAGCGTTTTGAAATATGCAATGTCAGGTGAATCTCACTGTGTACTGCCTAGTTAGTAGGCATATACATTAGTATGATGCTTCAGCCTATCTGTGATAAATGGAAACGTACACAATTTGATACTGGTGCCGAATGTCAAGATCAAAAGTTAACAGCAGCAGTGCTATGCAATCGTGTACCCAATCTAACTTCAAATGGACTATCTGCTGCAGAAAGAGCTGTTGTCAGCAATATGAGGTAATTGTACTGCTAAAACGACTAAATGTTATATTATTTTGTGCTTAAACTACTGATAATTGATTTTGATTGAAAATGAACAAATAATGAATGTAACCAATTTTACCTCCTTGACTCACTCAATCAATTAAAATATAGTTGAAAAAAAAAAGAGTTTTCCACTGAATTACCATATAAAAGAGCTGCAATATCGTCAATGACTCCACCCCATATCTGGAAATATTTGCCATTTAAAACTTGACTACGTTCTACTTCCTCTTCCTTCATAAAGTGCAAATGAACTTTATCATGAATGTTTTGCTGTATTTATTTTCTCTGGGTTGTGTTGAATGATGATCAGTGATGGTACTGCTGTAGCATGAAATAAATCTACATCTTGATCACTATGGGTCTGTACAACTTCCTTTTGACTCTGTATGCAACTTCCTTGTAGACTGTCTGTCTGTCTGTGCTGTATAGCCAACTCTTAACATGCTGACCAGACCGCACGCATGTTGATTTTGGTTGAAAAATGGTTGGTTTTGGTTATAATCAAAACGAACTCAAGCAAATATATTAATCTGAGGACAGGTCGAAAAGCATTAAACATTTGTCAATTTAGCTAGCTAGCTTGCTGTTGCTAGCTAATTTGTCCTGGGATATAAACATAGGGTTGTGCATTTCAGGTAAAATAATGTCCTCCGACAATTAATGCACAGATTAAAGGGTAAACCGCGTTTGTTTCTAGTAATCTCTCCTTCAGACTTCTTTGGACTTTATATGGTGGTTGGCAACCAACTTTTTAAGGTGCGTTACCACCACCAACTGGAGTGTGGACCTAAGTTAATCTTTCAATCACCTATGTGGGTATATGCTCCTAAAATCCAATGAGGAGATGTGAGAAGAAGGACTTGCAGTGTGTCAAGCATCACAAAAAGTGAATCGATTCCTATTTTAGCTCCTGGCTACGCAGACGCTCGTTGATGCTCGCGAGCAGTGTGGGTGCAAATGATTGAATACCATGTATGAGTACATTTATTTTGCAGCGCACGCGATGGGGCAGGTTGGTCAGCATGTTAGGTTGGCATGAACAGATCTGGGACAGTGCTAGAGGAATGTTAAGGTTCTGATGGCTGCATTGGTTCAAGCAACATCAATGTTTGTACTTTTGATCTATTCATGGGCTACATTTTGTAGCTGTCCAGGGGAAAAAAAGTCTCACAAATTGAAAGTAGTCATCCCCCTGAATGTTGAGTTTTCTAACTCCTAGGAGTAACACGTCATTTGAAACACCTTGTGAACTTCCATTAATACGGTGGACTTGAAGAAAATAAAAAAAATCCTGAAAAGGTTTTTCCAGGACACCAACAATTATGCATATTAAGTAGCTTTTGGGTAAAACGTGTAAAAATCCTCCGGTTTGGAGTGGAGCTCCCCTTTCTGTCTGGGATGCAGTGCAGTTCCAACAGAGGGCGCTAGGAGACAGCACTTCTGCCTCCAGCACCATGTACTCTGTCCAGCGCTGCTCGTCTCAGATAGTCACACCGTGTGAGATAAGAACATCAGGAGAGGTTACCGAGGAGAGAAGGGGTGTGTGTCTGTGGCCCATATATATACACCCTGACTAACACTGCAGCAATCCTGCTGGTATATTCAGGAGATTACTAGGCCAAGAACTTCTAGGTATGTGTGACACATCTGGCACAGGACATCCTGCCAGTGAACTCAGGACTGACCTCACTGCCAGTTACATCACCCTGGCTCTATATCAGTCACTGGTTTGGCTCAGCCACTCTGGCCTGGCTGGGGATGAGACGGCAGAGGACAGGGGGTTATGTATGACTCTGCCCTTCTGGGTCACTGAAGAGCAGTGGCGATGAGGGATGCAGACAATCCTAGATCCCTTGGATGTTGTATGTACTATGAAGACATGTTTAAGAACACTCTGGTGCCCTACCTAAACAGACAGTCCTGCAGAAAGGGAGCGGGGGAGGGGAAGGCAGAGAGGAGAAGAGGAAGGAGGGAGGGAGTTCTGTTCTCTCCCTAACATCTGCCAGTATGCTGGGCTGCTGTGACCGAGACACTAGTGACTGAACGCTCAGGATATTCACTGCACTCTAGGTATAATTGCCTATAGTCATTATCACAACACCGCTAACTGAATAGGATAAGATGTGTCTACTTGTATATGTGCCCGAGACCGTGCAGTGTTTAACGGCGTAGGATACAACTGCATTCACTTGTCTGTTACATTATTTGATGTAGACCCTTCTGTTTTGAGAAGTTTGATTTGTTAATATCTTTGTTTGTCTTTTTAAATGTGGTCACCAGTCCAGTCTCTCCTGTTCTGTACAGGTGAAGTGGGCCAGTGTAACCTCACCCTTAGACATGGTTACCACCTGGCCTCATTCACTAACTGCAGACAGACCGCTAAAGTAGGCCTGGACATGGACACAACGTATCTCACTCAACAACTCAACAGGCACGTCCTGGTCACTGTCCTATTGTGTGACGTAACAGTCTCTACAGGTCAAGTTGGATGTAATGGTAAATGGTCTCTGTTTCTCCTAGCGGGCATAGTATGTCTCCCATAAATATTTAAAGCATGTACAGTATAGGGATACAGTATAGGCCTACTGTAAAACACTACATAAAGCAAGGCGAGAGGATGTGGAAGTACCTCTGGCATAGATATCCCTAATCATTAAAACCAGTCAATGTAGACTACTACCACCCACTGTTTGCTTGTACTCTACAGTAGTAGCTCTATTTGACGAAGTCAACTTTGACAAAGCAATTTCACTTCAAAAGATTTTGAGGCATGACCAATTTCTTGCTCGACTCTCCAATTCCCTTCAGTAGGACTGTAATTGCTGGGCGATTTTAATTCATATGGGACGAGTGGGGGGGGGTGAGAGTAGGGAAGAAGGGATGAAATCTTTGAACTATCGCTGTATTCAGAGATGCTGTAAGAGGGAGGGATAGGGAGGAAGAACACACTCTGTGATCTCAAACAGATGTTCGTTTCTACAACTGTATACTCCATCTCTTTTTCTCTCTCATGGGCTAACTTTCTCTCTTCTCTCTCGCTCTTCCTCTCTCCCACTCCCTTTTCCCTCTCTCCCAGGCAGTGGAAAGGGGAACGGCAGAAGACAACTTCTCAGTGCTGCGTCAGCATAGCCCCCCTCCAGAGAACAACGACAGAGGAATAATCCACCACTGAAGAATGGAGGGGGATGGGGGGGGGGGGGGTTGTTCAGTCGTTAGGGAAGCGGACAGAGAAACAGCGGTGGCAGGTGTTTCCAATACCAGATACCAGGTGGGACAGTCCAGTGGCTGAGCACCATGGTCTATATTGACATATAAAGTTATACGGTAGATGTAGTGAATTAGCTTTGGGTTTGGTCAAGTGACCTTGAGTTTGCCCAGGGAGAGTCACTACTTGGGTAGTATACACTAGGCACCAAACGGACAAACAGGATGGGACTATACGTTTTCGGTTCCCGTTGCAGAATGTTTTTCTACGGTGTGCAGTAATGAACACTAGACGGGAGGGGAGGGGAGGGGGGGGGGGGGGGTAAAGGTGGGAAGACACCCAGGCCTAGTTTGGTGGCAGATCTGTTTATGTTGTCTTGCCAACATTGCTATGTCAAGACAGCACAAACAGATCTGGGACCAGGCTAACCCAGGCCAGCCCTGGTGTAAAACGTGCCTGTGGAATGCCGCAGCAGCACCAGTAGTAGAAATCTCCTCTCTCTCGTTCTTCTCTGTCTCACCCCAGAAACTCTTAATACACCGGATTCTATAATGGAGATTAATGCAGACTGGCGAAGGAACAGGTTCTCAGAGAGCGAGTGGATTTGGAGGGGAAATGGGGACAAGGATGAAGAATGGATAGAATTAGAAAAAGGAGATGGAGAAATGAAAGGAGCCTCGACCCTCAGGTGAAGAAACACAGTTGAAATAAACAAAAACATCAACAAATAAATAATGAACAACCACAGAGAGATTAATGGCACCGCTGGTGTCCCCGGACGACTCGAGTCCTGTAGCCTGCAACACAGTGGTGACAACCTCCACTTAACACACACACTCAGAAACACCACCAGTAATACATTTAATTCAATCCAATTTAATTAAAAATGCACAATGAAACTATAATTTGTGCATTTAATAAATTAAAAGTTTTGAAAGTCCTGAAATAAACGAAGATAAGGAAATTATTACATTATTCTGGAAGCGACGTCACACACTTTGTTCAGAGGTCTTCCTTATTCTGAAGTTCTCTGTCTCTCCTTCTGTTTGTGAATCCCTTGTTCTCCTTGGAGAAGACCTTTTGGTCTCGCTGCTTCCGCCATCTCAGTTTGATGTCGCCAGGCATCCCCTCGGCTCTCACAGAAGGGATGCGTTCAGCAGGACGTTTTGCAACGTTCAAATAGAAATGTGCTATGTAGATTAACATGCCTCTGACGGCAATTGCGTCGGCTCTATTCATGGCATTTCTATCTGCAGTGTTCTACAATGTTTGGCTAACGGAACAGCCCCAAAAGGGAAAAACCTGCCCATGTGGCACTCAAGGCAGGCTAGAGTAAATGAAATATATAACATAATGTTGAACCCAGGTCTGACAGGAATAGACATCAGTACAGTATGAATGGGCCAGCTGTGGGGAATATAACACAGCATCATTTCTGGGTTATTATTCATCCTCAGATATTAACCTCTTAGAGGGCAGTAATTACCCTACGACCTGTTATCACCTCTCTGTGTTTATTTACCAGTTATTACCATGGTGATTATGGCAGGCGCTCACATCGATTATACTGCTAGAGGAGTAGCTAGTCTGCAAGAGCAGACCCAATGGGCTTTGAACTAGAACTCTCCACATGCGTGTAAACACAAATAGAAAAAAATGTATGTAGGGATGCGTGAAGGACCACGCTGCTTGCTTAGCGAGTACCACTTCCTCCTGATTCGGTTCACACCGAGGCTCAAACCCAGGACCTCTGCCTTGCTAACACACATGACTGCTCTCCTGAAGCGTCTTACCAGTCTGCGCAAGGTGAAAGGCTAGCAATTTAGCGGTGCAAGTAGCAACACATCAAATCAAACTTTATTTGTCACATGCGCCGAATACAACAAGTCTAGACCTTACTGTGAAATGCTGCAAGTCCTTAACCAACAGTGCAGTTCAAGAAGAGTTAAGACTGCATAAATACTCATTCTGAGTAGTAACAGAGTATCCACCCTTCATCTGTCTACCTCCCCTCCCTGTCTCTCACCTCTCTTTTTCTACTCTTTCTATCTCCCTTTGTACTGTACTTCATGTACTTTATTTCTCTCTCTCGCTTGTCCCTCTCTTCCTCATGATGAGTAGGTCCAGTCTTGGTAATGTTGTCCATTAATAATTTGGGAGCAGTCCTGTGTTTATTATTGCACTTAGTTTAATGGGACCAGATTTGAAAGGGAGTGAGGAGTGTGTGTGTGTCGCCAGACGGCCACAGTTGGGAGGATATCACTTATCCCCTCCCTCCCTCTCCTCCCCACCTCTAGCCCTCCCCCCATCAAAAGTACTACCTCAGTCTACTAACTAGAATAATTGATTCTAAGAATGGCAACTCATTGAGAGGAATAAAAATCCATGCCGCGACTTGCCTACGTAAGCATACACACGTGAGCACATACACACGCAGGCACATACACATGCAGGAGCACACACACGCAGGAGCACACACGCGCACACACTGCTGAGTGAAATTAAAATGAGGCACGTGCTGATGGAAAATGGATTTCCTAATGGGACGCCTAATCTGCCTGTACAGTCAGTGTGTCGCTGGCACAGACTGTGTGTTTCTATCTATTGACATTGAGGACGGTGGAGGGCGAGAGGGAGGAGGATTGGGGGGGTGTGTTTGTGTGTTAAGTATTGTCTCCTGTTCTCCTGTCTACACTCCAGACAGACAAACAGGGTAAAGTGACACCAGAGTAATTGTACTACCCTCACCTCCCACTCACTCACACACCTCCAATCCCAACAAGATCTCACGGCTTCACCAATTTTGACTTCAGATTCGGATGTCAATATATCCACGTTTCTCCAAACGTCAAATTTTGAAGTGTTTTTGACGCCCTGGGTTAACTCCTGCTCAGCATCGTTCCATCAAATTTGTCAGTTGAGTTAAGGTTTGGGATAGAAAATGAAAATGTAATAAAAAATAAATGGAGTGTCCACCACTTGGCTAGAACACGCAACCTTTTGTTTCAGAGTCATGGAAGGGAAGGGAAAGGGGGATACCTAGTCAGTTGTATAAATGAATGCATTCAACTGAAATGTGTTTTCTGCATTTAACCCAACCCTCTGAATCAGAGAGGTGGGGGGGGGCTAGTCTAAATCGATGTCATCGGCGCCCGGGAGCAGTTGTTGTTGGGGATTAACTGCCTCGTTCAAGGGCAGAACAGAAGATTTTGCCATCATGCCGGCTCAGGATTCATTCCAGCAACCTATTCAGTTACTAGTGCCCAACGCTCTTAACCGCTAGTCTTCCTGCCACTCATCCGCCACCCCTGTCCACAACGTAAAACCCAAGCCTACTTGATGGTAATAGCACTCACAGTTGCCCCCTAGTGGCCAGTTTGGAAGGCATTCTTCCGACGTCCTCAAGACGTCCAATTTCGAAGTCAATCTTGAGGGATCTGCTTCCCCAATCCCAACACCCTCTCACCCCCTTTTTCAAATGGATTATTCCCTTTACTGGGCTAATGAATTAGGAATCCTATTGTAAGGACATTTACTCCTGTCCTTTACTCCAGTCTGACCTCTGTCATTGTTTACTGATTGTATATTGTTCATTTAGTTTTTCTCCTAGATATCTGAACTGCACATTGGAGAGGAGAGAAGTTCCCAATGGCCCCACATTATACTGGGAGGATGGTAAAGCTGTGAGTAAAATAAAGGTTTAACACACACGTGCTAGACACACACGGTACACTCCTCCGACACTAGAATCTATTACCCTGGCTGCTTTTGCACAATAAATTGCTAAGAAAGCTACTGTAATTAAAAAAAACAGAGGAAGACGAAAAATTGTCTGGGATTGTAGAACAGTCGTGAGATAATTAATAGTGGAAACCGATGAGCGGAGGAGAGATGTAGAGATGTGTACGTTCCTAATATTGCTTTTGTATCAGGGCACTGGTGTGAATGTGTCATTACAACACCAATCCAGTCAGGTGTGTGTGTGTGTGTGTGTGTGTGTGTGTCTCTTCATGCATCTTGCAGGTCTTCTGATGTCATGCTTATAGTGAGACTACAGTAGATAAATAGAGAGGTTTTACTGCTAACCTACAAAGCATTACATGGGCTTGCTCCTACCTATCTTTCCGATTTGGTCCTGCCGTACATACCTACACGTACGCTACGGTCACAAGACGCAGGCCTCCTAATTGTCCCTAGAATTTCTAAGCAAACAGCTGGAGGCCGGGCTTTCTCCTACAGAGCTCCATTTTTTATGGAATGGTCTGCCTCCTGTCTCAGCCTTCAGTATTTATGCTGCAGTAGTTTATGTGTCGGGGGGCTAGGGTCAGTTTGTTATATCTGGAGAACTTATCCTGTCTTATCCGGTGTCCTGTGTGAATTTAAATATGCTCTCTCGAATTCTCTCTTTCTCTCTTTCTTTCTCTCTTGGAGGACCTGAGCCCTAGGACCATGCCTCAGGGCTACCTGGCATGAGGACTCCTTGCTGTCCCCAGTCCACCTGGCCGTGCTGCTGCTCCAGTTTCAACTGTTCTGCCTGCGGCTATGGAATCCTGACCTGTTCACCGGACGTGCTACCTGTCCCAGACCTGCTGTTTTCAACTCTCTAGAGACAGCAGAAGTGGTAGAGATACTCTTAATGATCGGCTATGAAAAGCCAACTGACATTTACTCCTGAGGTGCTGACTTGCTGCACCCTCGACAACTACTGTGATTATTATTAGACAATGCTGGTAATTTATGAACATTTGAACATCTTGGCCATGTTCTGTTATAATCTCCACCCGGCACAGCCAGAAGAGGACTGGCCACCCCTCATAGCCTGGTTCCTCTCTAGGTTTCTTCCTAGGTTTTGGCCTTTCTAGGGAGTTTTTCCTAGCCACTGTGCTTCTACACCTGCATTGCTTGCTGTTTGGGGTTTTAGTCTGGGTTTCTGTACAGCACTTTGAGATATCAGCTGATGTACGAAGGGCTATATAAATACATTTGACTTGATTTGATAAATACACCCTTGTTGCAAACATACAGCCCTTGCACATTACATCAGAGAGAAGACCAGACATGCATTGACACAAGGGTAGCTTAAGTGCAGAACCATGTTCCCACAAGGGTTCCACATATTTGTAGAACACGCACAACACACACTCATGCATGCACAACCACATGATCTCGCCACAGGACCACAGCCAAGGGTATAACACCTTCATCACGCTATAGGTTTCCTTCTAACGGTCCAACATACAACACACGTACCCCTTACCAGGAACCGTGCATATTGGACACATACTGTGTCGTATTCATGGCTACATATAGGTGGATGTGAGAGTCCATCGGTGTCTATTAGAAAAGCGGATGTGTGGGTCAGAGCGGGAGGTTGGGAGGGAGGGCTGTCGGACAGAGCGGGAGGTTGGGAGGGAGGGCTGTCGGACAGAGCGGGAGGTTGGGAGGGAGGGCTGTCGGACAGAGCGGGAGGTTGGGAGGGAGGGCTGTCGGACAGAGCGGGAGGTTGGGAGGGAGGGCTGTCGGACAGAGCGGGAGGTTGGGAGGGAGGGCTGTCGGACAGAGCGGGAGGTTGGGAGGGAGGGCTGTCGGACAGAGCGGGAGGTTGGGAGGGAGGGCTGTCGGACAGAGCGGGAGGTTGGGTGGGAGGGCTGTCGGACAGAGCGGGAGGTTGGGAGGGAGGGCTGTCGGACAGAGCGGGAGGTTGGGAGGGAGGGCTGTCGGACAGAGCGGGAGGTTGGGAGGGAGGGCTGTCGGACAGAGCGGGAGGTTGGGAGGGAGGGCTGTCGGACAGAGCGGGAGGTTGGGTGGGAGGGCTGTCGGACAGAGCGGGAGGTTGGGAGGGAGGGATGGAGGGGCGCCGGGCAGAGCGGTTGGCTGGTGTTTCTTGTCTTTCACACAGTAGGATGAGTCATCTCACTCAGCACTGCACTGAGAATGAAACACAGAGGGGTGGAGACACCTGGAGAGAGAGCGAAAGAGATGGGAAAGGAGAGAGAGAGAGAACTACGGCAGTGGTACAGGACATTGTGTGCATGCCTATACATGTGTATGTGGGCATATGTGTGTGTATGACGGTGTGAGAGAGAATACACGACAGAGGTCTATGAAATCAGTCTGTACTACAGCATCTCTCTCTTTCCTCCATCCCACCATCCCTCCCTCCCTATACTCCATGTGACAGTGGAGGCGAAGCTGGAAGACTGTCAGAGCCAGCGGGAGGGCAGGGCAAGAATGGTACCTGTCACTCCCTATTCCCTCAGACATACATCTCCCCCTCTCCCCTGTCCCTCTCCACACACAGAAGGCCAGTCCTCAGATAGACTGTTCCACTATCCCCTAGGGCCTTCTACTTTCAGATCACAAACTGATGGAGAATACTGTAGCGTATTGAAGAGTGTACTGAGGAACTAGTCCTTGAAGATGACTTGAAACACTCTGCTAGTGCACTCTTTACACACTACTGTGTTAGATCCTGTTACTGTAAATGAGAATGTGTCCTCAGTCAACTTCCCTGGTGAAATAGTAAAGGGTTAAAATAAGTTAGGAGGGAATACGTGTTCAAACAGTTTGAGTCAGAATGTCACATCTCCTATAGACTGACCAAATAAAAGGTCAAATCTCCAATAACCTCCGTTCACTACAGCGTTGGAGATCCATGTCTCAAGACAGGATGTGGTCTTTTATTTGGTATGACACCCTTTTATAACAGAGGTCAATGGATGACTACGTTCCACAATCAATCCCAAAGTCATTTGTGACAGTGCATGGCCCTTCAGCTCTTCAGCAACAGTGTCACAAGGGACTTCTGCATTAAATAACACATTTTGTGGGACAAAAGCAAATTGTTAAATTAGTGACATGAATACAAAATACCAATATCAATAACAGCATCTGTTGTGAGAGACAAAATGAAACAATATATCAAATCAGTGTAATAGAACAGCAATCAGGGTAGTGTAGTATTGAGCTGGGTTGAGTATTGGTAGCTTTGGTGTATTGAAGCCAGACAGAGAGAACCCATACACAAAGACGCGCAGAGAGAGCACACACACACACACACATACACACACACACACACACAAAAAGAGAGAGGACCCCCCCCCCCTCCACACACACACACACAGAGAGAACCCACACACAGACACATAGAGAGAACCCACACACAAAGACAAAGTGAGAGAGAACCAACACACAAAGAGAAAGTGAGAGAGAACCAACACACAAAGACACAGAGAGAACCCACACACAGACACCGAGAGAGAGAGAACCACCACACAAAGACAAAGTGAGAGAGAACCACCACACAAAGACAAAGTGAGAGAGAACCAACACACAAAGACACAGAGAGAACCCACACACAGACACCGAGAGAGAGAGAAAGAGAGCGAGAGAGAGAACCCACATACAAAGACACACACAGAGAGAGAGCGAGAGAACCAACACACAAAGAGAGACAGAGAACCCATACAAAGACCGAGGCAGAGAGAGAACCCACACACAAAGACACAGACATAATTTAGCAATTTATCAGTTTGTTTTTCTGTTCAAGATCCGCAGGCGGGCTGGCAGTACTGATGAAGATTTAGGAGCTTAACCCAGGTGTGTGTGTACGTGTGTGCATGCACATTTCTGTGTGTTTGCGTCTAAGAGTGTGTTTGTGTGTCCCTCTGTGTGTGTCTGTGCATTTGTGTGCTTCTGTCTGTGTATTTTTTCTCTGTGTGTGTCTCTGTCCATCTTTCTGTGTGTGTGTGCCTGTCCATCTCTGTGTGTGTGTCTGTCTCTGTGTGTGTATCTCTCTGTCTCTGTGTGTGTGCTTGTCCGTCTCTGTGTGTGTGTCTCTGTCCATCTTTCTGTGTGTGTGCCTGTCCATCTCTCTGTGTGTATCTCTCTCTCTCTGTGTATGCCTGTCCGTCTCTGTGTGTGTTTCCTGAGCGCTGCTCACTGGTGTAATGGATGCTCACACTGGGGTGGCAGATGTCACACTCACAACTTATGAAGTTATCGTCTATCAAACAGCCAGAGAGACCTTGGGGATGGCTGTCGTGTGTACAGAAGTGTGTGTGTGTGTGTGTGTGTGTGTGTGTGTGTGTGGATCGGTATTGGAAGCCACACTCCCAAAGGCAGTGTCAGGACTAGATTAGTATGATTGGGTAAGAATTACATCACAGGGGGAACACACCGTCCTTGGGATGTGTGTGTGAGTGTGAGGCAGGGGGTGTCAGTTTTGGTAATGTGCAGATTCATCTCATGAGTAATTTTCACGAGAGGAAGAGGGGGGGAGTCCATGGTAGATTGTGTATGCCCAAACGTGTGTGTGTGTGTCAGTGCGTGTGCATGTCTGTGTGCATGTGAACCATATGTGTTTGTGTATGTATATGTGTCTATGATCGCTTGAGTGTGTGTGAAAATGTGCGTATGTGTAAGGTCAATGGAAACGTCTGGAAGCCTCCTAGGGACTCAGTCATAGCAGTGGTCTGTGTTGATAGCTGCTGATACACAGTGACCTCTACAGAGATAAACCCTATGTTCCCTAAAGCACCAGGTAACACTGAAGGTACATACAGTTGAAGTCAAGAAGTTTACATACACTTAGGTTCGAGTCAAACTCGTTTTTCAACCACGCCACAAATTTCTTGTTAACAAACTATAGTTTCGGCAAGTCAGTTAGGACATCTACATTTGTTTACAGACAGATTATTTCACTTAATTCACTGTATCACATTTTCAGTTTACACACACTAAGTTGACTGTGCCTGTAAACAACTTGGAAAATTCCAGAAAATCATTTCATGGCTTTAGAAGCTTCTGATAGGCGAATTGACATAATCTGAGTCAATTGGAGGTGGACCTGTGGATGTATTTCAAGGCCTACCTTGAAACTCAGTGCCTCTTTGATTGACATCATGGGAAAATCAAAAGAAATCAGCCAAATTGTAGACCTCCAAAAGTCTGGTTCATCCTTGGGAGCACGGGGGTGGAAGTACGGGGGTGGCCGTGAAGCACGGGGGTGGCCGTGAAGCACGGGGGTGGCCATCACAAAGCCCTGACCTCATCCTACAGAAAATCTATGGGCAGAACTGAAAAAGCTTGTGCGAGCAAGGAGGCCTGCAAACCTGACTCGGTTACACCAGCTCTGTCAGGAGGAATGGGCCAAAATTCACCCAACTTATTGTGGGAAGCTTGTGGAAGGCTACCCGACACCTCAAAGACTGCAAAGGATTTTGCTGTTACTACAAACATACTGTATCACTGCTGAACCCCGATGAAGGTTGCATGTCAAAACCAAAATATGCCGGTTTTTGAATGAAAAGTATTCTGCAACTTTTGCCGATATCCTCCATTTTCTAACACAAATACATTCTAACACATCCAAGACCTCCAGTGTGACTTCTGTAACTATGAAATAACTCACTCTTCTCTAACATTGATGGACCTTAATGAATGTTATATGTTTTTATGCTATATATTTTCTAGCGATCTTCCATTGTCCTTTTAACCTCTAATGACTCCCTATCCCGCATGAGGGAGCGTAATCATCGCCGGACACTAATTACCATAACGCAACGGACATAAATATTCCTAGTCATGAAAATCACAAATGAAATATATTGAGACACAGCTTAGCCTTTTGTTAATCACCCTGTCATCTCAGATTTTCAAAATATGCTTTACAGCCAAAGCTAGACAAGCATTTGTGTAAGTTTATCAATAGCCTAGCATAGCATTTTGTCCAGCTAGCAGCAGGTAACTTGGTCACGGAAATCAGAAAAGCAATCAAATTAAATCGTTTACCTTTGATGAGCTTCGGATGTTTTCACTCACGAGACTCCCAGTTAGATAGCAAATGTTCCTTTTTTCCAAAAATATAATTTTTGTAGGCGAAATAGCTCCGTTTGTTCTTCACGTTTGGCTGAGAAATCTGAAAAGTGAATTTTGTTGAATTTCTTTCCTTCTCAATGCGTTTGAGCCAATCAGTTGTGTTTTGACAAGGTAGGGGTAGTATACAGAAGATAGCCCTATTTGGTAAAAGACCAGGTCCATATTATGGCCAGGACAGCTCAAATAAGCAAATAGAAATGACAGTCCATTGTTACTATAAGACATGAAGGTCAGCCAATGTGGAACATTTCAAGAACTTTGAACGTTTCTTCAAGTCCAGTCGCAAAAACCATCAAGTGCTATGATGAAACTAGCTCTCATGAGGACCACCACAGGAACGGAAGATCCAGAGTTGCCTCTGCTGTATAAGATACGTTTATTAGAGTCAACTGCACTTCAGATTGCAGACCAAATATCAACTGTTCAGAGGAGACTCGTCAAGCAGGCTTTCAAGGTTGAATTGCTGCAACGAAACCACTACTAAAGGACACCAATAAGAAGAAGACTTGCTTGGGCCAAGAAACACGAGCAATGGACATTAGACCGGTGGAAGTCTGTCCTTTGGTCTGATGAGTCCAAATTTGAGATTTTGGATTCCAACTGCCGTGTCTTTGTGAGACGCTGAATTGGTGAACGGATGATCGCCGCATGTAGTTCCCACCGTGAAGCATGGAGGTGTGATGGTGTGGGGTGCTTTGCTGGTGACACTATATGTGATTTACTTTGGAATTCAAGGCACACTTAACCGGCATGGCTACCACAGCATTCTGCAGCGATACGTCATCCTATATGGTTTGCGCTTAGTGGGACTATCAATTGTTTTTGGACAGGACAATGACACATAACACACCTCCAGGCTGTGTAAGGGCTATTTGACCAAGAAGGAGAGTGATGGTGCTGCATCAGATGAGCTGGCCTCCACAGTCACCCGAGCTCAACCCAATTTAGATGGTTTAGGATGAGTTGAGTGAAGGAAAAGCAGCCAAGTGCTCAGCATTTGTGGGAACTCCTTCAAGACTGTTGGAAAAGCATTCCTCATGAAGCTGGTTGAGAGAATGCCAAGAGTGTGGAAACCTGTCATCAAGGCAGCAAAGGGTGGCTAATTTAAATAATCTAAAATCAAATATATATTTTTTGGTTACTACATGATTCCATATGTGTTATTTCATAGTTTTGATGTTCTAACTATTATTCTACAACAGACCATAGTAAAAAGTAAAGAAAAACACTTGAATGAGTAGATGTGTCCAAACCTTTGACTGGTACTGTATGTATATTTTTTTTGAAGATACTTGGTCTGACTTTAAACGTACTCTTGAAAGTTGTAATAGTAAAATGCACAAGGTGCAATTTCGGGAATTATTTTAATAAAATTCCCTGAGGAGGATGGATGATTTCACTCAGTCACTCACAGAAGTCCCATAGTGACTAGATGCTGGTCATTTTACGTCCTTTGACTTATCTACATTCTGTAAATCATGGGATCATATGAATATTTACACCGCTATCTCTCCCCGAAGGGCATCTTCTTCTACAGTGTGTATGAAGGACGTCCAGGGGCTAATTGAAAGGGGGAACCCCAACGTTTTCATCCCTGGGAAGACATCCAATATTGGGAAACACCAGCGAAAACCCAATTAACATTTCATTTCAAGACGCTCACATTTGATCTCTTCCTTGTCTTTGCCTCACTTTCTTACAATAAAACCTGTTTTGTGAACGCGGATAAGAACTCCCGTGTCTGAATTGTTCTTTGTTCTCTGTTGTCTGATAACAGGATACATTTTCTCAGCTTCAAGGAGTTACTCAGTATTGAAGTGAAGCAACATCCATCAATGCCAGCTCAGACAGCCACCTTTCATTTGGATCAGAATGACTTTTACAGGTATGTGAACTTTCAAGGAGAAAGGACCGGAGTCTGCTCTTATGCAGTCACCATCCAATAATAATCACTAGGCTAATATGACTAGATAAGACTAGGTTGAATAAATAAGAATTTTGTCCACAAATGTGCCAAAATGTCTATCATGTGTTAATAGTTCATGATTAGTGAATGCCATGATGTGGTTATTTTGTTAAACTTCTCCCTGTTAGCTGAAATCTTATTTGTTCAAAGCCATTTTAACTGTTGCGCACTCTGTTCGGTCCGAACAGATTCACAAATCATGGGAATTTGTCATGTTACAGAAGACGTCTCCCTCGAGGTACGTGTTGCTAGGTAACCCCCCTTCACTTGCTTGGGCAGGCCTGCTCTATCAGTGGCCAAAGCCAGTGTGAGAAATGTGCTAACAGACGTTTGTGCTATGAAATAAAATAAATACTGCACTCTGACCTACAAAACGTATTTGCTAGATTCATGATAGTGTTAGACAAAGCAAGACAAGTGAACTTCATGATGTAGTTGTATTGGGATTTGCGGCTGTTGTTGGTAAGTAATGAATCTGCTAGTGTCTGAGATGGTTTACTGCGTCTTTAATAGGTTGACCTGATTGTGAGGTGAAATCCATCTTATTTTAGTCTGTGAACACCACAGTCTTGTTTGGATGGTAGGGCCCAAAGAGGAGGTGTGTGTGTGGTGTGTGTGTGAAAGACACACACACACAAACAGAAGCAATGACGATGACCAACTAGCTCTCAAAGTCTCATGTCAAGTTGTTGCAAACATCACATTTTAAGTTTAGGCACTAACTCTGAATGGTTAAAACGAAATCATTAAAAAAACTTCCGATACTGGATTCAAACTTGCAACCTTTGGAATCAGAGACAGATACTTGGGCCCATCCACAAAACACTAGCAAAATCTACTTACCCCTAGTGGCCGGTTTCCACATCATCTCCTGACGACCTCAGATATGGATGCAGTCGAATACTGACTTGTTTCACTGATGACCTGGCTGCGATGACAGCCGAGAGCTGAATTATTTAAGACCGGCCAGACTCTCCTCCATCTATCTCTTCTGAAACACTCCCATGTCTGCCCCCTGTTTTACTATGCTTGACTACAGAGGACACACACACACACACACACACACACACACACACAACAAAAAAAAAATGTCAAGGTATCCCTTTCAATGTTACAAGTGTTCAGTCAGTTAATTTTGACTGAGGACCTCCCGTGACCTTCTCGCTAATCATCCATATTTAACATCCAACAGATTGACAGGGTCAAAATCATCCAAAACCATATCCTTTTTATTATCCCTTCAACCCTTTATTCACGCCCTGGTTCCCTTCTCTTCTTTCTGCTCAACCCTTTATTCACGCCCTGGTTCCCTTCTCTTATTTCTGCTCAACCCTTTATTCACGCCCTGGTTCCCTTCTCTTCTTTCTGCTCAACCCTTTATTCATGCCCTGGTTCCCTTCTCTTCTTTCTGCTCAACCCTTTATTCATGCCCTGGTTCCCTTCTCTTCTTTCTGCTCAACCCTTTATTCACGCCCTGGTTCCCTTCTCTTATTTCTGCTCAACCCTTTATTCACGCCCTGGTTCCCTTCTCTTCTTTCTGCTCAACCCTTTATTCACGCCCTGGTTCCCTTCTCTTCTTTCTGCTCAACCCTTTATTCACGCCCTGGTTCCCTTCTCTTATTTCTGCTCAACCCTTTATTCACGCCCTGGTTCCCTTCTCTTCTTTCTGCTCAACCCTTTATTCACGCCCTGGTTCCCTTCTCTTCTTTCTGCTCAAGCCTTTATTCATGCCCTGGTTCCCTTCTCTTATTTCTGCTCAACCCTTTATTCACGCCCTGGTTCCCTTCTCTTCTTTCTGCTCAATCCTTTATTCACGCCCTGGTTCCCTTCTCTTATTTCTGCTCAACCCTTTATTCACGCCCTGGTTCCCTTCTCTTCTTTCTGCTCAACCCTTTATTCATGCCCTGGTTCCCTTCTCTTCTTTCTGCTCAACCCTTTATTCATGCCCTGGTTCCCTTCTCTTCTTTCTGCTCAACCCTTTATTCATGCCCTGGTTCCCTTCTCTTCTTTCTGCTCAACCCTTTATTCATGCCCTGGTTCCCTTCTCTTCTTTCTGCTCAACCCTTTATTCACGCCCTGGTTCCCTTCTCTTCTTTCTGCTCAACCCTTTATTCATGCCCTGGTTCCCTTCTCTTCTTTCTGCTCAACCCTTTATTCACGCCCTGGTTCCCTTCTCTTCTTTCTGCTCAACCCTTTATTCACGCCCTGGTTCCTTTCTCTTCTTTCTGCTCAACCCTTTATTCACGCCCTGGTTCCCTTCTCTTCTTTCTGCTCAACCCTTTATTCATGCCCTGGTTCCCTTCTCTTCTTTCTGCTCAACCCTTTATTCACGCCCTGGTTCCCTTCTCTTCTTTCTGCTCAACCCTTTATTCATGCCCTGGTTCCCTTCTCTTCTTTCTGCTCAACCCTTTCTTCACGCCCTGGTTCCCTTCTCTTCTTTCTGCTCAACCCTTTATTCACGCCCTGGTTCCCTTCTCTTCTTTCTGCTCAACCCTTTATTCACGCCCTGGTTCCCTTCTCTTCTTTCTGCTCAAGCCTTTATTCATGCCCTGGTTCCCTTCTCTTATTTCTGCTCAACCCTTTATTCACGCCCTGGTTCCCTTCTCTTCTTTCTGCTCAACCCTTTATTCACGCCCTGGTTCCCTTCTCTTCTTTCTGCTCAACCCTTTATTCATGCCCTGGTTCCTTTCTCTTCTTTCTGCTCAACCCTTTATTCACGCCCTGGTTCCCTTCTCTTCTTTCTGCTCAACCCTTTATTCACGCCCTGGTTCCCTTCTCTTCTTTCTGCTCAACCCTTTATTCATGCCCTGGTTCCCTTCTCTTCTTTCTGCTCAACCCTTTATTCACGCCCTGGTTCCCTTCTCTTCTTTCTGCTCAACCCTTTATTCATGCCCTGGTTCCCTTCTCTTCTTTCTGCTCAACCCTTTATTCACGCCCTGGTTCCCTTCTCTTATTTCTGCTCAACCCTTTATTCACGCCCTGGTTCCCTTCTCTTATTTCTGCTCAACCCTTTATTCACGCCCTGGTTCCCTTCTCTTCTTTCTGCTCAACCCTTTATTCACGCCCTGGTTCCCTTCTCTTCTTTCTGCTCAACCCTTTATTCACGCCCTGGTTCCCTTCTCTTCTTTCTGCTCAACCCTTTATTCACGCCCTGGTTCCCTTCTCTTCTTTCTGCTCAACCCTTTATTCATGCCCTGGTTCCCTTCTCTTCTTTCTGCTCAACCCTTTATTCATGCCCTGGTTCCCTTCTCTTCTTTCTGCTCAACCCTTTATTCACGCCCTGGTTCCCTTCTCTTCTTTCTGCTCAACCCTTTATTCACGCCCTGGTTCCTTTCTCTTCTTTCTGCTCAACCCTTTATTCACGCCCTGGTTCCCTTCTCTTCTTTCTGCTCAACCCTTTATTCACGCCCTGGTTCCCTTCTCTTCTTTCTGCTCAACCCTTTATTCACGCCCTGGTTCCCTTCTCTTCTTTCTGCTCAACCCTTTATTCACGCCCTGGTTCCCTTCTCTTCTTTCTGCTCAACCCTTTATTCACGCCCTGGTTCCCTTCTCTTCTTTCTGCTCAACCCTTTATTCATGCCCTGGTTCCCTTCTCTTCTTTCTGCTCAACCCTTTATTCACGCCCTGGTTCCCTTCTCTTCTTTCTGCTCAACCCTTTATTCATGCCCTGGTTCCCTTCTCTTCTTTCTGCTCAACCCTTTATTCACGCCCTGGTTCCCTTCTCTTATTTCTGCTCAACCCTTTATTCACGCCCTGGTTCCTTTCTCTTCTTTCTGCTCAACCCTTTATTCACGCCCTGGTTCCCTTCTCTTCTTTCTGCTCAACCCTTTATTCACGCCCTGGTTCCCTTCTCTTCTTTCTGCTCAACCCTTTATTCACGCCCTGGTTCCCTTCTCTTCTTTCTGCTCAACCCTTTATTTATTTACTCCCTCGTTTCCTTCTCTTCTTCATTAAACGGGTACAGACACTCTTCTGGTACAATGACTCTGTTGTACAGTGTTGTCATGGGAACGCCACAGCAATCACGTGCTGGTTATGAGGTTGATTCGCCAATCAGCTGTCAATCAACAGAGTACTTGTACTACCAGCTGTTGGGCTGTTGGGCTCAAGGCCCAAGCCCCCCCCCCCCCCCCAGTAATCAGCTAATCAACCAATCAGTTGTCAGCCACACGATACCACAACAATGCTCTACTAAGGTTTTACCAACTCAGCTTTAATCCTGTGGCTACCAGTCACATAGTCCTCATTATCCCCAGTGGCTGATCCATCTGATCCAATTAAAGCCTGTTTGTGTATCAGTATCATTCAAATGATTCATATCACCTGTATCACTGCTCTGAATCACACACTGTACTGTATCATATGATGTGGAGCCAGTGGCACGCTAGATGCTAGCGCCCTGTGGCTAATACCATCAAATGCCAATTTCTCTTCCCCCACCAGGAGCCAGCCTATCTGACATTCAATGGAAAGAGAGAAGAAAGGAAGAGAGGTTAGAGGTTTCACACCAGGAGAATAATATATTTGACGGAAGAAATAAGGGAAATAGAGGAAGGCACCTATAATGATTCATAATGATGTATTTCTAAGCAGCTATGGGGAGGTAGATCCCCATGTTCAGGTAGTGTAGGGGTTAGCCTGAGGCGAACAAGGGAAGAGAGGGGAAATAGAACAGAGGAAAAGTTCAAATAGGTAAGAGACTGGGTGAGTGTGAGAGAGAGGAGAGAGAGAGAGGGGGAGAGTAGAACGAGAAAATGAGTGAGAACCTCGTGAATCCTGAGAGGCCGGAGAGGAGAGAGACATCATCCATCCTCACTGAGGGAGAAACTCCCCCAAACAATCAAAACCCTACCCTCCAGCTATATCTATTGCTCCTTCTCTCCTTCTCTTTCTTTCCCCCTCCTGGATCGAGCCTCCAGCACTCTCTATTGAACTGCTCTCCTTCTCTTTCTTTCCCCCTCCTGGATCGAGCCTCCAGCTCGCTCTATTGAACTTCTCTCCTTCTCTTTCTTTCCCCCTCCTGGATTGAGCCTCCCGCTATCTCTATTGAACTTCTCTTTCTTTCTCCCTCCTGGATCGAGCCTCCAGCTCTCTCTATTGATCTTCTCCCCTCCCTCTGTCTCCCTCTCTCTTTTTCCCACTCAGTGGATAGATAGAGGGCTAAACACAATATGTTCTGGTGTGACATCACAACAGCTCTATTGTCATTGTAATACCAACCAGCCTATTGGGCAACCGTGCCCAGTGTAGTGCCAGCCCCGCACATACACATACACACACAACCACACACACCGACAAAGATGCTGCTGCCACATAATTGCTTTAGGGGGTTTCCATGGCCCCATCTACCCAATCCATCCACCCACAGCTCTGCACACATTTGTTGTTGGTCTTTACACCACTTCAATACCAAGTTGCCTTTTGACCTGGGTCTTGTCCTCATTGTGCATGTTTTTTTTATTTTTTACATTTTATTTAGCTGTTATTTTACCAGGTAAGTTGACTGAGAACACGTTCTCATTTACAGCAATGACCTGGGGAATAGTTACAGGGGAGAGGAGGGGGTTGAATGAGCCAATTGTAAACTGGGGATTATTAGGTGACTGTGAATGGTTTGAGGGCCAGTTTGGGAATTTTAGCCAGGACACTGGGGTTAACATCCCTACTCTTACGATAAGTGCCACGGGATCTTTAATGACCTCAGAGAGTCAGGACACCCGTTTAACGTCCCATCCGAAAGACGGCACCCTACACAGGGCAGTGTCCCCAATCACTGCCCTGGGGCATTGGGATATTTTTTAGACCAGAGTGCCCCCTACTGGCCCTCCAACACCACTTCCAGCAGCATCTGGTCTCCTATCCAGGGACTGACCAGGACCAACCCTGCTTAGCTTCAGAAGCAACCCAGCAGTGGTATGCAGGGTGGTATGCTGCTGGCCTAAATGACATGTATGACATTTAATTTAATAATCAGTGTCAGGTATCTCTCCAGCTGTCTGATTATACAAACACCCCCATTCCTACTGTGACGTCATCACCGTACTTAGCATCAACCATTTAATCTCCACCCCAAAAAAGCCCTGTCACATTAAACCCCATAGAACTGTCATAATAACTATTTATGTAACGCCCTTCAGAACGCTTTACTTCAACACAATGAAATAGAGCTCATTTCAAAATTCTTCCTACTTAGCGGATAGGCACTAGCGTCAGCGGCCTTTGAAAAACGCAAATGACAAGATAGCACAGGATGACCGGCTGAGTAAAAGGGAGGTGCGGGATAGAGAGGGAAAGAGGGTGATACAGGTGAGATGGAGAGGGGGGAGATGGAGAGAATCGAAAGATGGAGAAGAGGGATTATAGATTCACAATGATTTTTATCTCAGGGTAGTCACGTTTCCTATCTCTCTAGCAGCAGACAGACACTCCTATCCAAACTACATCAAACTATGCACTCTATATATTTCACAACTCTGAAAGAATAACAACACACAAACAAACAAGACATACAAAGCAGTACAATGTATGTACACTCTCGAGAACTGTGCCCACGCGCGCTTAGGCACACAAACACTTTGACACTTCCACTGAGATGAGTGTGTGCACAGTGGATAGTGGATTGTATTTTAAAGACAATGGCACTGCATCTCTCTCACCCTCTCCTCTTTTCTATCTCTCGCTCTCTCGCTCTCTCGCTCTCTCACTTCAATTCAAGGGGCTTTACTGGCATGGGAAACATATGTTTGCATTGTCAAAGCAAGTGAAATGGTTAAACAAAAGTGAAATAAACAATAAAAAGTTAACTCTCTTTCTCCCTCTCTCTCTCTCTCTCTCTCCCTCTCCCTCTCTGCCATGGCTCTTTAAGTATTTAAAGCCGCCAGCCTATTCACTTCTCTCCTCCTCCGCTCATCCTCTTCTCCTCAGTCTGTTTTCAGTGGGGCTAATGTGTCCCTAGTCGACTCGCCCGCTTCCTCTCCTCCTCTCCTTCTCTCATTTCCTTTCCTCTCTATCATCATATTTCTAATTTCTACCCGTCTTCATATTCACATTGTTGTCTTCCTCTTTTCTGCTCTCTTCTCACTTTTGTCTCCTCTCTTTTTCCTTCATCTAGTCATTATTTCCTATATTTTAAAATCTGATCCACTTCTCAGCTCTCTCCTGTCCTTTCCTCTTTCCTTTCCTCTCTCCTGTCTTTTCCTCTTTCCTTTCCTTTTCCTTTCCTTTCCTTTCCTCTCTCCTGTCCTTTCCTTTCCTTTCCTTTCCCCTTTCCTCTCTCCTGTCCTTTCCTCTCCCCTGTCCTTTCCTCTTTCCTCTCTCCTGTCCTTTCCTCTCCCCTGTCCTTTCCTCTCTCCTGTCCTTTCCTCTCCCCTGTCCTTTCCTCTCCCCTGTCCTTTCCTCTTTCCTCTCTCCTGTCCTTTCCTCTCCCCTGTCCTTTCCTCTCTCCTGTCCTTTCCTCTTTCCTCTCTCCTGTCCTTTCCTCTCCCCTGTCCTTTCCTCTTTCCTCTCTCCTGTCCTTTCCTATTTCCTCTCTCCTGTCCTTTCCTCTTTCCTCTCATTTCCTTTCCTTTCCTCTCATTTCCTTTCCTTTCATTTCCTTCAATTTCCTGTCTTTTGCCCGCCACCCTTAGACACACAGTGAAGAGAAGAGAGGGCTGCTCCTTGATCGGTGCATTGTTCCAGTGTTGCCAGAGAACCTCTCTTACACAAGTACTCTTCTCTGAAGAGGGGAGAGAAGTGGAGATTGGTCGCAGGGGGGCTAGATTGGGTCGCAGGGGGGCTAGATTGGGTCGCAGGGGAGCTAGATTGGGTCGCAGGGGAGCTAGATTGGGTCGCAGGGGAGATAGATTTGGTCGCAGGGGAGATAGATTTGGTCGCAGGGGAGCTAGATTTGGTCGCAGGGGAGCTAGATTTGGTCGCAGGGGAGCTAGATTGGGTCGCAGGGGAGCTAGATTGGGTCGCAGGGGAGCTAGATTGGGTCGCAGGGGAGCTAGATTGGGTCGCAGGGGAGCTAGATTGGGTCGCAGGGGAGCTAGATTGGGTCGCAGGGGAGCTAGATTGGGTCGCAGGGGAGCTAGATTGGGTCGCAGGGGAGCTAGATTGGGTCGCAGGGGAGCTAGATGGGTCGCAGGGAGGCTAGATGGGTCGCAGGGAGGCTAGATGGGTCGCAGGGAGGCTAGATGGGTCGCAGGTGAGCTAGATGGGTCGCAGGGGAGCTAGATGGGTCGCAGGGAGGCTAGATGGGTCGCAGGGAGGCTAGATGGTTTGGAGGAAGGCTAAGCTGCCTATTGTCTTTGTTGGCTTGCCTGGCTGGCGTTTGGAGAATTCTTGACATGCGTCACTAAATCCCAACAGCACTCAAACCCTTCAGAGACATACTTAGGCAGTAGCACACTCTCTCTAGCCTTTACACTGTCTGTCTGTACTGTGAAGGGACCTGGTGGCTATATGATATCTCTGTCCCTCAGCTCTAGGGACAGTCTACACCTGTTGTATTCGGCGCACGTGACAAATAAACTTTGACTTGATTTGTGTTACATGCCTGGCTGTGTGTCTATTGGGTGTCTGGATTGCATATGAAATGATACCCTATGTAGTGCATTACTTTTCACCAGATCCCTGGTACATAGGGAAAAGGGGGCTATTTTGGACACAACCCTGATGTACTGAGAATGGCAGGGTGGCTCTGTTGGGGATTCCCCCATGCCTAGTTGTTGACTGGTTTGTTTGACAGAGGGAGAGTATTGGAGAGTGGTTGGACTGACTCCATATATAGATCTCTAGAGAGGCTTACACCACACACAGATCTATTCACGGCTGTAGTTGGACTGTTTGTGGTGTCTCCTATCTGTCTCTGCACCACACTCAGCTGAAGCTCAGTGGGTAGTTCGTTCCCCTCTCCTCCTCCCTACCTCCTCCTGCTCCTCCTCCCACCCCTGTTCCTCCTCTCCCTCTCCTTCCTTAAACTATATTCTGTTAGCATTTGGACACGTTTCACCCCAGTCGTCCTGGTTCCAGACTACAGTAGCAGACCCAGCTCTCTGGGTGTTGTTGTTAGATAGAATATGTTTTAGTTGTATTGAATCATTCATGCACTGCTCTGTAGATTGGGTGGGTCTGGGTTGTGTGTAGTGTGAGATGAGGGAGCAGAGATGACAGGGTTTACTGTCCACAGATGATCACTGTGTTGGAGAAAAACATGTGGCAAGTGTCTTTGTGTGGACACATACTTCAAAACTCTCTTGTAATGCTAGTAATACAGGGCGTTTGTCTGTGCTTTTGTATGTGTGTGTGTGTGTGTGTGTGTGTGGGGAGGGGGGAGGGGGGGGTTGGGGTGGGCGGGTGCTTAATTTACCCTGTTGGCAGGATATAGTGTACGTAAACTGTCAACTTCCCTGAAGTGAGTACACATACTTTAGTACACAGCTACTAAATATCCACAGAGTACAGATACAACCTCTTACGTGTATTGCAAGCTGTACAGTGTGCTCGTGTGTACGAACATCAGCGTCCCCTGTTATTGGAGGGCTACTGTCCTGTAGGTTTTCGCTCCAACCCTAATCCTGCCCCACCTGATTCTAATAATTAGCTGGCGGATAAGCAGAATCAGGTTGGTTACAACTGGGGTTGGAGTGAAAACCTACAGGAAGCTAGCTCTCCAGGAACAGGGTTGGAGTGAAAACCTACAGGAAGCTAGCTCTCCAGGAACAGGGTTGGAGTGAAAACCTACAGGAAGCTAGCTCTCCAGGAACAGGGTTGGAGTGAAAACCTACAGGAAGCTAGCTCTCCAGGAACAGGGTTGGAGTGAAAACCTACAGGAAGGTAGCTCTCCAGGAACAGGGTTGGAGTGAAAACCTACAGGAAGGTAGCTCTCCAGGAACAGGGTTGGAGTGAAAACCTACAGGAAGGTAGCTCTCCAGGAACAGGGTTGGAGTGAAAACCTACAGGAAGGTAGCTCTCCAGGAACAGGGTTGGAGTGAAAACCTACAGGAAGGTAGCTCTCCAGGAACAGGGTTGGAGTGAAAACCTACAGGAAGGTAGCTCTCCAGGAACAGGGTTGGAGTGAAAACCTACAGGAAGGTAGCTCTCCAGGAACAGGGTTGGAGTGAAAACCTACAGGAAGGTAGCTCTCCAGGAACAGGGTTGGAGTGAAAACCTACAGGAAGCTAGCTCTCCAGGAACAGGGTTGGAGTGAAAACCTACAGGAAGGTAGCTCTCCAGGAACAGGGTTGGACAGCCCTGGTATAATATGTGTGTGTGTATAGAGTCCGGTATAATGTGTGTGTGTTTCATCAGTACCCCGCTGGCAGGATATGAGGTAACTGCAAGCTGATGGCCACATGCATCACAGCTGAATAGAAGCCAGGGAACACAGGCCACCGCTGGGCGCTGGAGACTCAACTCCAGACACACAGTCAGACAGCCACTAGCTGGACCACCACCGATATAATACATTACCATACCAGAACACTCAGGTACGGAGACAGGAGCACAAACACTGTTTGGAATATTCAAAAGTTATTTTATGGATTGTTTATGATTTTGAGGACGAACTGTCTGTACCCAAAGCACCCTGGGTAAAGACAGTCTAACAAAGACTTGTCTCAGAGCAGTGACTATCACCTGAGGCTTATGCGTTTGTGTCTGGGAAGATAGAGAGGGATGGTGAGAGAGTTTAAGAGAGAAAGAGGAAGGGAGAGACTTTTATTTAACCTTTGTTTATCCAGGTTAGTTTCAGTGAGATAAAATCTATATTTCAAGAGAGATGTGATCCAACCAAGACAACAGCAAGGGGGGAACAAAGTTTGAGACAAATATCAGACATACTGCAACAACTCACAGACATAGACACACCATTAAAAAATACATGTTTTGACACATACATTTCAATTACAGAAACATTCAAGCGTCATAAATACAAGTCCTAATGACAATCACATACCTCAGTAAAATGTGAGTCGACCAAACTTTTAAACTCCTCCAAGGAAACAAGATCCTGGGGTTTCAAGCTGGAGTGGATTCCAAGACCACGGAGCTGAGTAGCTAGGACACTTTTTGCCGTGGTCCCTTATGATTTTAGGAACTGTTAAAAGTAAGTAGGAGTTAGACCTATCCTGGTATTTATTTTCGGACCTTATCAAAGGAGAACAGAGAGAAAGTGTCAGTATTCCCCAAATGGCCTTACAGATCATAGTATACTAATGTTTAAGCCGGCGCAGAGTCAACGAAGACCAGCCGACAGCACTATAGAGATCACAGTGGTGTGTCAGACGCTTTTGGTCGGTAATAAACCTAAGAGCTGCATGACACACGGAATCAAGTGGCCTTCAGGGTTGTGCTTGAGGTCTGCACATAAATGACATCACTGTAGTTCAAGACAGACAGGAATGTACACCGTACCATCTCTTTTCTGGCCTCCAAAGAAAAACAAGAACCTCTTCTCAACTTGATCTTCTTTACCAGGTTCTCAACATGATTAGTGAAGATCACCTTCTCATCCACCCAAACTTCCTGATATGTGTACATCTTGACTTGCTCTGTGGAATTTCCTTGAAGGTAGTAATGACATGGCTTTGAGTGTTTAATATTGGAAAATACCATTCATTTTGTTTGAGACGAATTCAGAACAAGAATAGAGAACAGTATTATCCACATAAAAAACAGCACACCAGCTGTCTCAATATGTCTCCTAATGTTGTTGATATAGATAATAAGAAACAGTGGACCTAAAATTGATCCTTGAGGCACACCTGCCTTACCTATCTGCCTTAACACACTGGGTTCTATTTGACAGTTAACATACCACTCTAGAGCATGACCAGTAATCCCAATACACTTCAGTCTCTGCACCAATACAGTATGGTCCACAGTGTCAAATGCCTTTGACAAATCTATGAACACACATATATACAATGCAACTTCTTATCCAGAGCACAGTGAACATCATCCAAACCCTTCAATGTTGCTGTGGCTTGACCCGAAACCTGATTGCATACCACTCCAAATATTGTTTTCCTGTAGGTTTGCCTTTAGCTGCTTATTCACTAGGGATTTAGATATGGGCCTAATAGTTATTCAGTAGAGTGGGATCACCTCCTTTCATAAGAGGTAGAGCAAATGCTGATTTTGTCACGATCGTCATAATGATTGGACCAAGGCGAAGCGTGCGTAGAGTTCCACATATTTTAATTAACCGAAACTCACCAAACAAAACAAACAAGCACAAATGAAACATGACACTACTGATGTGCACACAGGCAACTAACTGTAGACAAGATCCCACCAAGAACAAATGAGGAAATGGCTGCTTAAATATGATCCCCAATCAGAGACAACGATAAACAGCTGTCTCTGATTGGGGACCATACCAGGCCAACATAAACCATTAATCACCTAGATGACCCACCCTAGTCACTATCACGCCCCAACCAACAGAGAATAAACAGCTCTCTATGGTCAGGGCGTGACAGATTTCCACAACCTGGGAAGTTCATTACATTCTATGGTGAGGTTAAATAGGCAGGGGTCTAGATCATCAGGGCGCAGGGATTTTTTTTTACATCAATTGCTTTCAGGGCTGTACGCACCACTGAGGCAGAGAAGGGCGAGAAAGATAACCTGGAAAAGAAGTGGATGGGTGTATCAGATAATTTCACAGTGGGGCTCATTCTGACCTTTTAACCTGCCTGCGTCAAGAAAATGCTGATTAAAAAAGTTCAGAATAGAGGTTTTCTCAGTTATCACCCTGAAGAAGGCACAGTGATGCAGAAACGTTGGTGATTTTACCCAATAAATTACTGGGAGTTTATATATGGAGTGTAAGACTCTCTTTATTTTTATAGCTTACAGTTTATTCACCATTAGTCAGGACCTCTGGGTTTGCACCAGCTCATGTTTTTTTTACATCAACCAGCAGTTGTTTAAGAAGCTGTTCATCTTTTTTGCACTCTAAACCTTTCACAATTCGGAAGTGCTATTCAGATTATCAGCAGTAGATTTGAAGTAGCGGTCTGCTTTCAGGTCTCGGGTCGTAGCCACACCCTGATTCCGACGGCGTTTAAACGCCACATAATCATCACCCCAAAAAAGACCTTGCTTTAGCCCACACATTATTCTGTTTCCTTCTGATTTCAGCTTGTTCCTCTGAGAACCACGGGTTGTCTCTGACCTTAATTCTGTATTGGTGGAAAGGGGCATGCTTGTTGCATGCATCCTGGGATGCTTTGTGGAAGTAAGAAAAGGCAAATTCAACATCAGGAATATCAACTCTATTCCATGCAATGTTAAAAACACCATGTAAAAAATATCTAACTGCTTCTAGTTTCTTTTCATGATGATGCGTGGAGGTGAATTGGGAATTGTACCATCTCTTACACAGGCAACAGCCCAGAGATCACTTGTATCATTTGCAAAAACACCAGAAGCATTACGATGAGGAGTGTTGGTTAAAATAAGATCAATCTAGAAGGATTTTAGAGGACACTAGATGCATTCAACCTTGGTACACTGTTGATAATCTGAGTAAGATTATAGGTGTTACATAGATTATTGAGTTGGTCAGAGTCAACAAGTCTAGGTTCAGGTCACCCATAAACACAATTTGACATTATGTGATAATATTTCCAAAAACACAATCGAGAGAGACAGTAATAGCAGATTGTGGTCCATAACAACAGGAGACAACCAGATTCAAGGATGCGCAGAAATGTATATTCGGAGACAGACATTCAAATTGCTTGTGCTTGGTAACAGAAGTCGACCGAGAACTTGTCTTTTTACGTATAGCAACACCACCACCATTGTTTTCCGAGTAAGGTTTCAGAAAGCATAAATACATCTGTGTCTGTGTTTTTTATCAAAATATTTCAGTTTCAGAAGAAGACTTCTTCAATGTATGTGCAGAAACTTCAGACCATTAGATTGCACATTTCCTGATAAGTAAAAACAGCAAGAATAATCGCAAGATTTTACAGAGATCCGATTTTACAGCATTTGGATTCACAGACAGTACTAGAACCATAGTCCAAAGGATCCAGTCTTTAAAACAACGCATTTCAAAAGGTGCGTACAATTCATAGACCTGATTAAGTACCGAAGGAACAATCCAGACATGTGTCACGCCTGCTCCTGCTCCCCCTCTCTGGCACTTGAGATTGCCAGTCTGCCCTTCATTCCACACGCCTGTCACCATCATTACGCGCAGCTGCCCAATATTGGACTCACCTGGACTCCATTACTTTGTTGATTGCCCTTCTATATCTGTCTGTTCCTCAGTTGGTTCCCTGTGTCAGCATTATTGTCGTTATGTCGTTTTGTTCCCCCTGTCCAGAAGCTGTTCTTGTTTTTGGTTTTGAAAAAAGCGTAGTATTCTCCAGCTCTATAGAGGGGCAAAGGTATGGTTTCTCCCATGTCAGATGGAAAAAAGAGACATCGGGCCCTAAATGCATCCTCCACACTGTGAGATTCAAGGTTAGACAATAGCAACAGCAGCGTGTTTGTTTGTAGCCAATCAATAAACTTGAGGAAGAAACTATAATACGTTTTCTAAGACTACGATATAAAATAATAGGCCTATGAGGTTGCACACTAATCATAAATAGGAGTAAGTACAATAAAATATCAATAAAGGCCAAGTAATGTAAATCTGGCACCGGCAGAGCGATTGATATCTGTTTGCTTTCACCGATATGAGAGAGAGAGAGAGAGAGAGAGAGAGAGAGAGAGAGAGAGAGAGAGAGAGAGAGAGAGAGAGAGAGAGAGAGAGAGAGAGAGAGAGAGAGAGAGAGAGAGAGAGAGAGAGAGAGAGAGAGAGAGAGAGAGAGAGAGAGAGAGAGAGAGAGAGAGAGAGAGAGAGAGAGAGAGAGAGAGAGAGAGAGAGAGAGAGAGAGAGAGAGAGAGAGAGAGAGAGAGAGAGCTTTGTCGGCTGAATTATATGATTATTAAACATTACCTGTAGGGAGCTTTTCAATATCAATCCTTGTTTGGGGTTATTCATCTCGGAGTGACAGCAGGCTACAATGCGCTGCCTGACACAGGCGCTCCTGTATTATAGTGTTGTTTGACTCTAGCAAAGGGTTGTAATTTACCCAGGCCTTATCAAAGGGTGTATCTGTGGATTTATAGTAGTAGTAGGGCCCTTTCCTTTCCCGATATCTCTAGCCACGGCAGCAACGCACACACAACCATGCATGAGCAAACACTCACACACATTCACAGACAGATATGCACTCACACACACACAGAGACAGATATACAAATGCAGGCACTCACACACACAGACACACAGAAGCAGGCAGTCACACACACACAGACATTCACACAAACGCAGACACACACACACACACACTCTATAGGCATATACTCCCATCTAGCTTTTATCACATTTCTGCATTTGTGTTTTCATTTGCCCAGGGGTTGTGTATATTTTATTTTTATTGGTATATTTATATGTGACTCCCGACACGGTGTTGAATACATTATAAAAGGAAAATACTTGTAGTCTGTACACAGTAGCACAAGTAGCAGTCTCCATAAGGGACTACTTTATATACATGTGTGCCAATGTGTTTGGATGATAAACTAAAGCTGTGTACCGCTATTCTACATCTACAGTATGTGAATGTGTGGGTTTCACTATACGGAACCATGGATGCGTTCCAAATGGCACACTGTTTACTATAGTGCAGTAGTTTGAATTGGCCCTGGTCAAAAGCAATGCATTATATAGGGAATAGGGTGCTATTTGGGATGTAACCATTGTCTTCACGTGTTACTGCAGTATGTTGGCTTCACACTGTTCACACTAAGGATTATAGTGGAAGCTGGCATTTTACAGGCACACTTTCATCTCTACTCTCTCCCTCTTTCCTTCCTTCCCTTTCCCCTCTAGCCATTCTCTGTGATCCCTAGTCAATCTTCCCTTCCCCCTTTCCCTCCCTCTACACCCCTCTTTCTTCTCATCTCCTTCCTCTCTCCATCTATAAAATATGTTGTGGTAGCCTTCAGCCTCTCTGTGTTTCTCCCATGCTGTCTCTCTTTGTCGCTCTCTCTCTCTCTGTGTATCTCTCTCTCTCTGTGTATCTCCCTCTCTCTGTGTATCTCACTCTCCTTTAACTCTCTCTCTCTCTCTTTGTCTCTCTCTCTTTCATTCTCTCGTTGTCTCTCTCTCTTTTATTCTCTCTCTATCTGTCTCTCTCTCTTTTATTCTCTCTCTCTCTTGTCTCTCTCTCTTTCACTCTCTCTCTCTCGTTGTCTCTCTCTCATTCTCTCTCTCTCATTCTCTCTCTCTCTCTGTGTATCTCACTCCTTTATCTCTCTCTCTCCCTCTATGTATCTCACTCTCCTTTATCTCTCTCTCTCCCTCTCTCTGTGTATCTCTCCCTCTCTCTGTGTATCTCTCTCTCTCCCTCTCTCTGTGTATCTCACTCTCCTTTATCTCTCTCTCCCTCTCTCTGTGTATCTCACTCTCCTTTATCTCTCTGTCTCTCTCTCTCTGTGTATCTCTCTCTCCTTTATCTCTCTCCCTCTCTCTCTCTCTCTGTGTATCTCTCTCTCTCCCTCTCTCCGTGTATCTCTCTCTCTCCCTCTCTCTGTGTATCTCTCTCTCATCTCTCTCTCTATATATATATTTGTATCTCTCTCTCTCCCTCTCTCTGTGTATCTCACTCTCATCTCTCTCGCTCTATATATATTTGTATCTCTATATCTCTCTCTCTCTCCCTCTCTCTGTGTATCTCACTCTCATCTCTCTCTCTATATATATATATTTGTATCTCTCTCTCTCTCTCTCTCTCAATTCAATTCAATTCAATTCAATTCAAGGGCTTTATTGGCATGGGAAACATGTGTTAACATTGCCAAAGCAAGTGAGGTAGACAACATACAAAGTGAAAATATAAAGTGAAAAACAACAAAAATGAACACTCTCTCTCTCTCTCTCTCTCAGGGCTGAGAAGGGTTTGGCCACCTGTTCCTTAAGATCTGTACAGATTAAATCCTATGCTAATCTTTGCCCTCCTTCCCTCTTTTTCCCCCTCCTTCCCCATCCTCTTTGCCTCTTCTCCATCCCATTCCGCTCCAAGAAAAGATTAGAATCGATGGGCTCAGGAAAATGATGGGGTTGTGTGGGGACAAAGGGTGGAGCATAGAGATCGTATTTAATTACTAGATTTTTTATGTCATACCCTCAGTTCCTGAATGGGGCGAAAATGGCAGCCATATTGGTCAGGGAGAAATCTAAACCAGTCTAATTGGAATGAATGGCAAATAAATGGAAAAAAATGTACCGTTATATATCAGAAATTGTGTAAAATAATTATTCTCAATCTACAATAATGTAAATTATAAATACAGTTACTATGGAGTTTATACACCATTTTCTGTATAAATAGCCTCTAAAATATATGTAAACAGACCATAAATGTCTCCTATTCTGTTTTCTTGGAAAGCTGTGAGTGCTATTCTGCCCTACCAAGCAAAAAGGCAGTGACTGTTGATGTCATTTTTGCTACATTAAATACATGCTTAATCATGTGGACAAGGATCCTGCCTCTATTGTGTTTTGGAGAAAATGGCGGTCAGGTTAGCAGTAACTGTATAAAGTTACTGTGAAACCAAGGAAAATAAAAGCATTTTTTCTCAAACAATGGTTTGACCAACTTCCTGAACAAAATGGCTGACCTTCAGACCATCTTAAGAAGGTTCATGTCCATTTTAGTATTCTAATTCTATGGGGTTGAGGAGGATGATGAGGAAGATGGGAGAGATGGGAGGGGACCCAGATCACATTGGAAGGGTTCTGAGATGAACAGTTAATGTCAAACATCAACAGTAGTCCACTTCACTGCTTTTCAAGTACAAGTAGGAGACTAGATTGAACTATTTGACCGACTCCCAAGTGACTCTGAACCAAAGGCACACTTACACGTAACTATCAAAGGATGTTTTGTCTGAGAGAAGATTATACTGTGTGTGTGTGTGTGTGTGTGTGTGTGTATTCATATAAACGCAACTGTCTAGCAACCCAATGGTTGCGCGTTTGAATCTCATCACGGACAACTTTAGCATTTAAGCAACTTTTCAACTACTTACCATGTTAGTTAACCCTTCCTTTAACCTAACTACTAAACTTAACCTTAACCCCTAGCCTAGCTAAAGTTAGCTAGCTAGCTAATGCTAGATACCTAGCTAGAATTCGTAACATATCATACATTTTTAAAATTGGAGAAGAGAGTACATTTTGCTAATTCGTAATGTATAATATGAATTGTAATTTTTAACATATTCGAAATAGGTGATGGACATTAACAAATGAATACATCCATACAACACTTAACACATCATACAAAATGGAGTGTGTCGGATTGATGTACAGAATTATACGAAATGCTCTGAGGCCAGGTTGGTCTCTCTGGACTCTAAATCCCACAATCCCCTCAGCTTGAACCCCCTTCTAGCCTACAGTGGCGTGATAGCTAAGAGGAAGTTTGATGAGAGGTCTGGGACTAAACCAAGTGTTTTAGTGCTTATCCGTATGCTCATATAAAAAACGTGTTTGGGGATTTTGTATTTAACAAATTAAAAGAGGAAGTGGACTTTATAAGTGGAGCCCTGACTTGCAGTACAATGGCGTTACATCACCAGACCGAGGGTCAGACGTTCTCTTATCGAATGAACAACTGGAAACACAGTGCTCCAACCTTCTAGTGCTACATGTGGTTGATGATTGAGGACTGTACTGGATTGACGGTGAAATATTCTCAGTGGGACGTTTCCTTTAATAACCAATCACTTCTGAAACTCCTCCATGTGAACCAATAGAATGATGGAGGGATGGAAAGATGGTAATGCGGTGTCCATTTTAAGACAGCCTTACACAAAGTCTCTGAGACTAATTTGGACAATGTATGAAATGATGGAGTGATAGAATGATGGAGTGATAGCATGATGGAGGGAGGTCATTAAGTATGAAAGAGGGAAACAGCATTGGGGGTGTTGAAGCCAAACATAACAAACGAGCCACATCAACCCTTCATCCTTACATAATGAGGTGGAGGATTAGAGGGAGAAAATGAGACTAGTCACCTCTGCTGTGTCAGGGAGAGGGGGACAGGGGAGGAGGAGCAAAGGGGAGTGAAATAGGGGTTGGGGATTGAGGAGATGGCGGGACAGAGGGGAGAGAGGTGTGAGACAGAACTGGGCCAGTATTTGTGACACAGCTAGAAGAGGAGAAGGGGTTGGAGGAGAACGGGATGGAGAGGAGCGATGAGGAGGAGGGGAGAGCATGTGATGTGTACCCTTTGGTCAGAGCGACCTGGTCATGACAGTAATGAAACCGACACACACGGAAACACATGGAGTCATTAGCTCCTGATATTATTCTCTCTCTGTCTCTCTCTCTTTCCCTTCTCTCTCTCTTTCCCTTCACTCTCTCTCTCTCTCTCTCTCTCCCTTTCCCTTCTCTCTCTTCTCTCTCTCTTTCCCTTCTCTGTCTCCCTTTCCTTCTCTCTCTCTTTCTTCTCTCTCTCTCTCCCTTCTCTCTCTCTCTCCCTTTCCCTTCTCTCTCTCTCTCTCTCTCTCTCTTTCCCCTCTCTCTCTCCCTCTCTCTCTCTCTCCCTTTCCCTTTTCTCTCTTTCCTTTTCTCTCTCTCCCTTTTCCCTTCTCTCTCTCGCTCTCCCTTTCCCTTTTCTCTCTCTCCCTTTCCCTTTTCTCTCTCTCTCTCTCTCTCCCTTTCCATTCTGTCTCTCTCTCTCCCTTTCCCTTCTCTCTCTCGCTTTCCCTTCTCTCTCTCCTTTCCCTCTCTCTCTCTCCCTTTCCCTTCTCTCTCTCTCCCTTTCCCTTCTCTCTCTCCTCCCTTTCCCTTCTCTCTCTCTCTCTCTCCCTTCCCTTCTCTCTCTCTCTCCCTTTCCCTTCTCTCTCTCTCTTTCCCCCCCCCCCTCTCTCTCTCCCTTTCCCTTCTCTCTCTACTTTTTCCTTCTCTCTCTCTCTTTCCCTTCTCTCTCTCTTTCCCTTCTCTCTCTCTCTCTCTCTCCCTCTCTCTCTCTCCCTTTCCCTTTTCTCTCTTTCCCTTTCCCTTTTCTCTCTCTCTCTCCCTTTCCCTTCTCTCTCTCGCTTTCCCTTTCTCTCTCTCCCTTTCCCTCTCTCTCTCTCTCCCTTTCCCTTCTCTCTCTCCCTTTCCCTTCTCTCTCTCTCCCTTTCCCTTCTCTCTCTCTCTCTCCCTTTCCCTTCTCTCTCTCTCTCGCTCTCCCTTTCTCTCTCTCTCCCTTTCCCCTCTCTCTCTCTCCCTTTCCCTTCTCTCTCTCTCCCTTTCCTTCTCTCTCTCTCCCTTTCCCTTCTCTCTCTCTCTCTCTTTCCCTTCTCTCTCTCTCTCTCTCTCTCCCTCTCTCTCTCTCCCTTTCCCTTTTCTCTTCTTTCCCTTTCCCTTTTCTCTCTCTCTCTCCCTTTCCCTTCTCTCTCTCTCTCTCTCGCTTTCCCTTCTCTCTCTCTCCCTTTCCCCCTCTCTCTCTCCCTTTCCCTTCTCTCTCTCTCCCTTTCCCTTCTCTCTCTCTCCCTTTCCCTTCTCTCTCTCTCTCTCCCTTTCCCTTCTCTCTCTCTCTCTCCCTTCCCTTCTCTCTCTTTCCTTCCCCTTCTCTCTCTCTTTCCCCCTCTCTCTCTCTCCCTTTCCCTTCTCTCTCTGACTCTTTCCCTTCTCTCTCCCTTTCCCTTTCTCTCTCTCTTTTCTCTCTCTCTCTCTCCCTTTCCCTTCTCTCTCTACTTTTTCCCTTCTCTCTCTCTCTTTCCCTTCTCTCTCTCTCTCTCTCTCTCTCTCCTCTCTCTCTCTCTCCCTTCCCTTTTCTCTCTTTCTTCCCCTTTCCCTTTTCTCTCTCTCTCTCCCTTTCCCTTCTCTCTCTCTCTCTCTCTCGCTCTCCCTTTCTCTCTCTCCCTTTCCCCCTCTCTCTCTCTCCCTTTCCCTTCTCTCTCTCTCCCTTTCCCTTCTCTCCCTTTCCCTTCTCTCTCTCTCTCTCCCTTTCCCTTCTTTCTCTCTCTCTCTCTCCCTTCCCTTCTCTCTCTTTCTCCCTTTCCCTTCTCTCTCTCTCTTTCCCCCCTCTCTCTCTCTCCCTTTCCCTTCTCTCTCTGACTTTTTCCTTCTCTCTCTCTCTTTCCCTCTCTCTCTCTCTCTCTCTCCCTCTCTCTCTCTCTCTCCCTTTCCCTTCTCTCGCTCTCCCTTTCCCTTCTCTCTCTCTCACCTTTCCCTTTTCTCTCTCTCTCTCGCTCCCTTTCCCTTCTCTCTCTCTCTCTCTCCCTTTCCTTCTCTCTCTCTCTCTCCCTTTCCCTCTCTCTCTCTCCCTTCCCTTCTCTCTCTCCCTTTCCCTTCTCTCTCTCTCTCTCTCTCTCTCTCCCTTCCCTTCTCTCTCTCTCCCTTTCCCTTCTCTCTCTCTCTCTCTCTCCCTTCCCTTCTTCTCTCTTTCTCCCTTTCCCTTTTCTCTCTCTCTCCCTTTCCCTCTCTCTCTCTCTCGCTCTCCCTTTCCCTTTTCTCTCTCTCCCTTTCCCTTTCCTCATCTCTTCTCCCTTTCCATTCTCTCTCTCTTTCCTCTCTCTCTCTCTCTCTCTCTCTCTCTCTCTCTCCTTCCCTTCTCTCTCTCTCTCCCTTTCCCCTCTCTCTCTCCCTTTCCCTTCTCTCTCTCTCTCTCTCTCTCTCTCTCCCTTCCCTTCTCTCTCTCTCTCCCTTCCCTTCTCTCTCTCTCTTCCCCCCTCTCTCTCTCTCCCTTTCCCTTCTCTCTCTGACTCTTTCCCTTCTCTCTCTCTCTTTCCCTTCTCTCTCTCTCCCTCTCTCTCTCCCTTTCCCTTTTCTCTCTTTCCTTTCCCTTTTCTCTCTCTCTCTCTCTCCCTTTCCCCTCTCTCTCTCTCGCTCTCCCTTTCCCTTTTCTCTCTCTCACCTTTCCCTTTTCTCTCTCTCTCGCTCCCTTTCCCTTCTCTCTCTCTCTCTCTCCCTTCCCTTCTCTCTCTCTCTCTCTCCCTTCTCTCTCTCTCTCTCTCTCTCTCTCTCTTTCCCTTCTCTCTCTCTCTCTCTCTCTCTTTCCCTTCTCTCTCTCTCTCCCTTTCCCCTCTCTCTCTCTCCCTTCCTTCTCTCTCTCTCCCTTTCCCCTCTCTCTCTCTCTCTCTCTCTCTCCCTTCCCTTCTCTCTCTCTTTCTCCCTTTACCTTCTCTCTCGGACTCTTTCCCTTCTCTCTCTCTTTCCCTTCTCTCTCTCTCCCTTCCCTTCTTTCTCTCTCTCTGTCTCTCCCTTCCCTTCTCTCGCTCTCTCTCTCTCTCTCTCCCTTTCCCTTCTCTCTCTCTCTCTTTCTCCCTTTCCCTTCTCTCTCTCCCTCTCTCTCTCCCTTTCCCTTCTCTCTCTCTCTCTCTCTCCCTTCTCTCTCTCTCTCCCTTTCCCTTCTCTCTCTCTCCATTTCCCTTCTCTCTCTCTCCATTTCCCTTCTCTCTCTCTCTCTCTCTTCCATTTCCCTTCTCTCTCTCTCTCTCTCTCTCTCTCCCTTTCCCGTCCTCTCTCTCCTTTCCCATCTCTCTCTCTCTCTCTCTCTCTCCCTTCTCTCTCTCTCTCTCTCCATTTCCCTTCTCTCTCTCTCTCTCTCTTTCTCTCTCCCTTCTCTCTGTCTCTTTCTCTCTCCTTTCCCTTCTCTCTCTTTCTCTCTCTCTTTCCCATCTCTCTCTCTCCCTCCCTCCCTTTCCCTTCTCTCTCTCTATTTCCCTTCTCTCTCTCTCTCCATTTTCCTTCTCTCTCTCTCTCCCTTTCCCTCTCTCTCTCTCTCCCTTTCCCTTCTCTCTCTCTCTCTCTCTCTCCCTTTCCCTTCTCTCTCTCTCTCCCTTTCCCTTCTCTCTCCCTTTCCCTTCTCTCTCTCTCTCTCCCCCTTTCCCTTCTCTCTCTCTCTCTCTCCCTCTCTCCCTCTCTCTCTCTCTCTCTCTCTCTCTCTCCATTTTCCTTCTCTCACTCACTCACTCACTCACTCACTCACTCACTCACTCTCTTCCTGGCACTCTGTACCATGTCTTGTCTTGTCTGGACCGACTGATGTCTTCATCACAAATCTCCTGTGTCTGTGCCTCTTCCCACTCCAGTTTCCGCATTGGGGAGCTCTGAGAAACGGAGTCCTTCTGATCCGATGGAGCTTTCCCCATAATGGAGATGGAGCCACGGTGCTTGTCTGAAGCGCTGTGGTGTAAGGAGAGCTAAGCTAACTCGAGAGTAAAAAGGAGGGAGAGAGGGAACCCTGTCGGTGTTGTAAAGTAAAAGAGAAAACCCAGCAGGTGAGAAGGATTCCATTCCTTTACACACCTCTGGGGGATCCAATCCAGGGTTTATATCTTTATAATATAGGCACTGTGAAATTGCTATTGCTGTGTAACAACACACAGAAGAGCTGCATTTGTATTGGAGACATAACACCAGAGAGAGTTTGTCGTCAAAATCATGTGACCAAGGTGAAAAAGTTTCAGTTTGAAATGCTTGTGTGAAATGCTTGTGCTTCTAGTTCCGGCAGTGCAGCAATATCTATCAAGTAATATCTAACAATTCCACAACAAATACCTAATAAACACATAAATCTAAGTAAAGGAATGAAATAAGAATATATAAATATAAATATATGGATGAGCAATGTCAGAGCGGCATAGGCTAAGATGCAATAGATGGTATAAAATACAGTATAAACATATGAGATGAGTAATGCAAGATATATAACATTACTAAAGTGGCATTATTAAAGTGACTAGTGTTCCATTTATTAAAGTGGCCTATGATTTCAAGTCTGTATATAGGCAGCAACCTCTCTGTGCTAGGAGGCTGTTTAACAGTCCGATGTCCTTGCGATATAAGCTGTTTTTCAGTTTCTCGGTCCCAGCTTTGATGCACCTGTACTGATCTCGCTTTCTTGATGGTAACGGGGTGAACAGGTAGTGGCTCGGGTGGTTGTTGTCCTTGATGATCATTTTGGCCTTCCTGTGACATCAGGTGCTGTAGGTGTCCTGGAGGGCAGGTAGTTTGCCCCCGGTGATATGTTGTGCAGACCGCACCACCCTCTGGACAGCTCAGAGGGTGGTGCTCTGAGGACATGGCTAGGAATGTCGTCTGGGCCGGCAGCCTTGCGAAGGTTAACACGTTTTAAATGTCTTACTCACTTCGGCCACGGGGATGGAGAGCCCACAGTCCTTGTTAGTGGGCCGCGTCGGTGTCACTGTATTATCCTCAAAGCGGTTAAAGAAGGTGTTTAGTTTGTCTGGAAGAAAGACGTCCGCGATGTGGCTGGTTTTCCTTTTGTGGTCCTTGGTTGTCTGTAGACCCTGCCACATACGTCTTGTGTCTGAGCCGTTGAATTGCAACTCCACTTTGTCTCTATACTTACATTTTGCTTGTTTGATTGCCTTGCGGAGGGAATGACTACTCTGTTTGTATTTGGCCATATTCCCAGTCACCTTGCCATGGTTAAATGCGGTGGTACGCGCTTTCAGTTTTTCTCAAATGCTGCCATTATCCACTGTTTCTGGTTAGGGTAGATTTTAATAGTCAAAGTGGGTACATCATCTCCTATACTCTTCTTTATAAACTCACTCACCGAATAAGTGTATTCGACAACATTATCTTCTGAGGCTACCTGGAACATATCCTAGGCCGCGTTATCAAAACAATCTTGAAACGTGGATTCCGATTGCTCAGACCAGCGTTGAATAGTCCATAGCACGACTACTTACTAATAATGGAGTTTGTAGAATAACATGCCTAGTGCTTGTTTTGGACTATGAAAGACAGAAATGATCATATACTAAAAAAGTTGAAAAGGGCACAAAAATGTTCAAACATTCTATAAAATGCTTATATTTGTTGAAGAGAAAGTGAAAGAGAGACAGATAGGATGTGTGAATGTGAGAGTGTATATTCAGTTTGATTATTCATCTGCATACTGAATGTACGTCTGTCTATGACGTTGTATAAGTGACATCTAAGAGACGTTATCCTGTCTGATTCAGTGCGTCTCTCTGTCTGTCTGTCCCTATGTCCTTGTCATATTGAGCAGTGTAGAGGGAGACTACAGCCACTGACATCTACTCTCTGTTTGTCTCTTTAAGCCAACATCATACAGAGGGTGGGGCTGGGCTATACCGCTGTACCGAGCGAGAGGAGCGATGGGGAGAGAGGGGAGGAGAGGAAGGGAGGAATGTGAGACGAGGAAGAAGGAGGGAAGGAGGGATTTTGAATGATAGACAGAGAAGGAGGGATCGGAGTGACAGAGGGAGGAGAAAAGGGAGGGAGAAGGATAGCAAAAGGGAGGGCTTAGGGAAATAGAGAGCACAATTGAGAGAGAGAGCGAGAGAGAGAGAGAGAGACCATGTAAAGCATGGTCTCTGTAATGCACTGTGAGCAAGGGATGAGAGAGAGAGTCACACACACACACTGTCTCTCCACACGTGCGCACCCACACACACACACACACGCAATGAAACTGAGAGTTGCTTTGATCGGGAGATCAAGAGACACACACACATTCTCTCTTTCTCTCACACACAGAGGGAGTAAGGAAGGCATCCAGGCTGGTGCCTTTTGAAGCAGCAGTGAAAGAGAGAGGAGAGAGGACAGGGGGACTCTAAGGCACCGGACCACTGTCACCTACCGACCAGCCCCCCGCCGATGATCCACGGCTACAGCCACTGCACAGTAAGAGACAACAGCTACCTGTCACCTCCCTCCCTTCATCCCTCCATTCATTAATTCATGCCTCGCTGCCCCTCTCCTCATTTGTGTGAAGGATACTCAACCGTGGTGATGTTGGAGTTGGAGATCCGATGGGTGGCTAGGCAGGCACACTGCATGAGTTCCCTTTCCCTAAGTCTCTCTCTTGCTTCCTCATTCATGAATGTCACCTCTGTTTGTGGGAACTGCTGGGATTAAAAATTGTTTCTCTCTCTCTCTCTCTCTCTCTCTCTCTCTCTCTCTCTCTCTCTCTCTCTCTCTCTCTCTCTCTCTCTCTCTCTCTCTCTCTCTCTCTCTCTCGGGGGGTAGGTGAAAAGGGGGTTATGCCAGGAGAGCTTGAAAGGAAGGAACGATCCAGCTCTCCGTCTGTCCGTCCACCCGTCATCCTCATTCCTCTTTTTTTTCAGAGCCGATATCTCAGGTCGGACGGTCCCGTTTTGAATTCTTTCTTTTTCTCTTGTAATTTTAGTTTTTTTCTCTTTTTTGATGGAGGGATGTGAAGGATCAGGTGAAGAAAGGAGGAGCTGCATTGTGGATGTCTGAAAGCTTGTGTCATTTATAGTTTTTTTGGTTTGTTCTTATTTCAACGATCACTTTATTTCAACGATCACCTCCTGACTGAATTGAAGCGTGTGTGTGAGCAGCAGGACTGGAGGCTATAAGGACTTTGAGACTTTGAGATCTCTGTTTTGATATGATTCGGTCGTCAGGAAAATTCTTTCCTGTCCTGAAGGAGCTGTGTCAAAGTTAGCTGGAGCTGCAGGGAGAGGAAGGGGCCGTGGGGAGGGCCGTGGCCCAGGACAAAGCACCCAACCTGGGACGCACACAGAGGGACACTGGCGTAGTGGCTCTTCTCACCCACTGATAACTGTGTACCTGAAAATGACACCATGAGCTTTATATCTTCCTGCTGCCATTGTGACGGAGGGACAGTGACAACAACGTAAACAACAACAAGTGCAATAGCAGGCAACAGCCTAAAGGAGAACAACAACAGCTAAACCACCAGTGACTGGAACAACACATTGCATCGAACCAAACCTCAACTAGTCAACATCCCACAACTTTGGGTGAGCCTTTGACAAGGACTCCACCACTCTCACTGCCGTGGTGGTCTCCTCCCTCCATTCACCAGCAATAATCCCCTAGTGACCCCCACTCTGCTACTATATTCCTCCAGATATTGTTGACATAACATATTGACATTTCTATGTCAATCTAGGAAAGTTTTCTCAAGGATTCTGGGTAATCTCCTCCGGCGGTGCGCCGTCGCCCTGGGTGAAAGGGCAGGGGGGCGGCCCACGGTTCCCCCCGACCACAACCGGGTGAAGAACAGGAGCGGGCGGCAATATGGCGGCTCTCGCCAGCTCATTGATCCGCCAGCGGCGGGAGGTGAAGGACCCCCAGGCCAACCGGCAGGTGGCCAACAAGAGGAAGCCGTGCCCCAAGGCCAACAAGTCCCTGTGCCAGAAACAAATATTATTACTCATATCAAAAGTCCGACTATGTGGCAATCGAGGGCGAAAGTTAGAAAAAAAACCGGGTGAGTCAATATATACAGTACCAGTCAAAAGTTTGGACACACCTACTCACTCAAGGGTTTTTCTTTATTTTTTACTATTTTCTACATGGTCGAATAATAGTGAAGACATCAAAACTATGAAATAACACATAACACACATTTGAATCATGTAGTAACCAAAAAAGTGTTAAACAAATCCAAATATATTTCAATGTTTAAGATTCTTCAAAGTAGCCACCCTTTGCCTTGATGACAGCTTTGCACACTCATGGCATTTTCTCAACCAGCTTGATGAGGTAGTCAACTGAAATGCATTTCAATTAACAGCCTTGTTAATTTTTGGATTTTCTTTCCTGCTTAATGCGTTTGAGCCTATCAGTTGTGTTGTGACAAGGTAGGGCTGGTATACAGAAGATAGCCCTATTTGGTAAAGTCCATATTATGGCAAGAACAGCTCAAATAAGCAAAGAGATCATCATTACTTTAAGCATGAAGGTCAGTCAATACGGAACATTTCAAGAACTTTGAAAGTTTCTTCAAGTGCAGTCGAAAAAAACATAAATTGCTATGATGAAACTGGCTCTCATGAGGACCTCCACAGGAAAGGAAGACCCAAAGTTACATCTTCTGCAGAGAATAAGCTCATTAGAGTTACCAGCCTCAGAAATTGCAACCCAAATCGATGCTTCACGGAGTTCAAGTAACAGACATATCTTAACATCAACTGTCCAGAGGAGACTGCGTGAATCAGGCCTTCAAGGTCAAATTGCTGCAGAGAAAACACTACTAAAGGACACCAATAATAAGAAGAGACTTGAATGCTCCAAGAAACACTAGCAATGGACATTAGACCAGTGGAAATCTGTCCTTTGGTCTGATGAGTTCAAATTTTAGATTTTTGGTTCCTACCGCCGTGTCTTTGTGAGACGCAGAGTAGGTGATAGGATGAAATCCATGTGTGGTTCCCACTGTGAAGCATGGAAGTTGCGTGATGATGTGGGTGTGCTTTGCTGGTGACACTGTCTGTGATTTATTTAGAATTCAAGGCACACTTAACCAGCATGGCTGCCACAGCATTCTGCAGTGATACTCCGTCCCATCTGGTTTGCGCTTAGCGGGACTACCATTTTGTTTTTCAACATGACAATGACCCACACACCTCCAGGCTGTGTAAGGGCTATTTTACCAAGAGGGAGAGTGATGGAGTGCTGCATCAGATGACCTGGCCTCCACAGTCACCGACCGCAACCAAATTGAGATGGTTTGGGATGAGTCGGACCGCAGAGTGAAGAAAAAGCAGCCAACAAGCGCTCAGCATATGTGGGAACTCCTTCAAGACTGTTGGAAAAGCATTCCAGGTGAAGCTGGTTGAGAGAATGCCAAGAGTGGGCAAAGCTGTCATCAAGGCAAAGGGTGGCTACTATGAAGAATCTCAAATCTCAAATATATTTGGATTTTTTGAACACTTTTTTGGTTACTACATGATTCCAAATGTGTTATTTCATAGTTGTGACGTCGTCACCATAATTCGACAATGTATAAAATAGTAAAAATAAAGAAAAACCCTTGAATAAGTAGACGTGTCCAAACTTTATACTGGTACTGTATTTTCACTTTCATTTATGTGAGTATATACTTGTCTATTACTCTCTTTCTTTTACTTGCTACTTAATACTCCCGAGAGTTGTGAAGGTATTATTATTCTGGTTTATTTCACCATATACAGTCTGTACCCACCATACATGACCCCACCAATCCATGTTGACAGTTTACATGATTGTCAAGAAGCTCAAAGCGTCTTTATCTTCTTGTTACCGAGCAGACATATGAGTTGAGCATGTGTTGACTGTGGAAAGCAGAGGTGACCCAGTGGTGCAGTTAGCATAAGCCCCGTTGTATTCAGGCGAATGGCCTGAATATCCGTAGCATTATCATCTAAATGGAAACGAGGGAGAGTTAGGATTTGTACGTACTGGTTGTGTTAAAAATAAAAATAATTCTATCTACTCAATACTGACAATACAATAAAAGTTGATTTTGTTTTCTCTAACAAAATGTTCCACATCTGCTACATCCTTTCCCCTATTATAACTTTAAACAATAGTCCTACCATACAGAATGAACCACACGACTGCCCCCTTCTCTGTCTGTAATGGGTGTGATTATTGTGTTACATGTCAGCACAGCGGACCGACCAGCAGACAGGTCCTGGTCATTTGCGGCGATAGAAAAACTTGGCGTGTCATTGTGATTTAGCACTGTGTAAAAACATCAATATCCTCATTTACGGGGCAACTGGTGTGTGTTTGTGTGTGTGTGCACGCGCGTGTGTGTGTTCGCATGTGTTATTTAAAACCCTGTGTGTGTGTGTTTTACATAATTAACCCAGTGGCACATTAAACCGGTCAGACTAAATCTATCACAATACACTTCTGGTTAGTGGAATTAAACTAGACTTGAGGAGGCATATTCCCAGACTGCTTTGAGGGGCCTTCGTCACGGTGGCTGCTGCAGTTTTATGATCTCATAAGTAAATGGACCAAAATGAAGTTTAATGGTGGCAACAGTATTTCTATGAGCTAGTGTGAGACAGTGAGCTGGTTATAAGACAAACTGTTCTTCATGTCGAACAATGTTATTTATGGGACATCCTGCTATTGTGTTTATATTCACACGTATCTCTGTGCTCTTGACATTTGGAGTTATTCGGAGTAGTCAGTGTGTCAAAATATTGAAATCATTTCGGACTATACGGTCACCTTTGAGAGTATATTTAAGCAACAATGCCCGGGGAGGTGTGGTATACGGCCAATTTACCACAGCTAAGGGCTGTTCTTACGCACGACGCAACGCGTGCCAGGACACAGCCTTTAGCCGTGGTATATTGGCCATGTGTGGGTCATTCTTGTAATATTTTTATGTTATATTTCAAGTATTGGCTCACCAAAATGAAATGTTAAAAGATTTTGAATATAAATTGAAATGTCCAGTATAATGTATATATTTTTTTAAATCATGTTTTTTAACTGGCACTAAGAATTCTGTAATGTAATTATATAACATCATTCAACAATTTTCAACTGCATGGTACAGAAACAGGCAAGTAATCACATTATTTTATATCTGTATTTTGTTGTTTTTTAAAGTCAGGTGGGGATCGTCGAGCTGACCAACTCAACCCCGTTACATGAAATGAAGATGGAAAACTAGTACTTATCAAAATAATACTTTAACCCATGAAAATATACAATCTATTCATTCATGCACACCATGTGGTCTCCTGTCCTTCACCACATGAGGAGCAGAGGCCATTTTGAACCAAAAAAACCTGTCACAAGCATAGTAATAAAAGGGCTTTAATGTCTGAGGTCGGAAAATATGTTTTCTTGACGGTTTTAATATGTACTTAATGTTGTGGGGTGTTCAGTTATTCTAGTAAAAAAAAAAAAATCTAATATTAGCGCAGCCCAAGAATGACCCATATCACAAACCCCTGAGGTGCCTTATTGCTATTATAAACTGGTTACCAATGTAATTAGAGCAGTAAAAATACATGTTTTGTCATACCCGTGGTATGCGGTCAGATTTACCACAGCTGTCAGCCAATCAGCACTCAGGGCTCGAACTACCCAGTTTATATTAGCCTTTTCTCTCTCTGTATACCAGGTTCTATTTAGTAATTTATTTCAAAGTATGATTTCCGGCATGTTGTGTGAAGACTCACTCAGAATTGAAGAATTGAAGGCTGACTTAGTTAGATGCTTCCAGAGGTTTCTCTCTATCATGGAGGGACTGTTGAGTGAAGTGAACGGTCTATGAACGGTGTGTCGACGTTCTATAAATACGGTGTAAACGTTCTACATCTATAAACGTAGCTCCGTTGGTAGAGCATGGTGCTTGCTACGGCAGGATAAGTGGCCGCGATTCCCGGCACCACGCATACGCAAAACATGTACGCGGCAGGTTTGTAAAGTCGTACGTGAATATTATATAAAACCTAATACCAAGTAAGCACTCCCCTCTCCAAACCCCAGTAGCCATTGGTCTAACTGGGCGTGTGTAGTAGCTGCTGCGGTCGTCATTCCGCTGGTCGACCCTATATGTATTATCAAGTTCGTCAGGGTGATCACGGTGGAAACCTTACCCGTGAACACAGCATCTGCCGCCGCGGCCACCATGCACTGCACTGTAATTACCGGTGGAAAATATGGCACCCACACTCACGCATATACACATGCCCCGGTGAACATAGATATCAGCCCAGGTCGTAATGGCCGGCCATTCCTTTTCTAATGGGTTGCACCAGCGGTCGCTACAGTCTGATTGTTTTATTATGGTAATACAAGCCCCTTTTGCTTTCTATGGCTTCTCCACGATTCCGGCATTCACTACGTATTAGTATGGATTAGACATAGCTTGCCCCTGTCATTGTGGGAATATTGCCTGTCAGCAAAAAAAGAGAGAGGGAGAGCGAGGGAGAATCGGTGACCCATGGCCGTGAGTTTGTAGGTGTTCCTGAGTGTGTGTTTTTCCGTCTCTGGTGCCTCTGCCTGTGTGTGCACAATAACAGAAACTGTAATTGATATGGTAATTTTGGGTATTATCAACAATTTTACTGCAGCATACTGTAAATTATGGAGCATTGTGGGAAAATGTTGCAGGTGGGGAAAGAATTGCTGTATTTCGAATGGTACTGTAATTCCACCCACGGAATTTCTAAAGTCTTTGAAAGTCAAGTTAATAAACAGATCATTGACCATTTCCAATAACACCGTACCTTTTCCGCTGTGTAATCCGGTTTCCGAGCTGGTCACGGAAACGCTCAAGGTCCTAAACGATATCATAACCGCCATCGATAAAAGACAGTACTGTGCAGCCGTATTCATCGACCTGGCCAAGGCTTTCGTCTCTCAATCGTCGTATTCTTATCGGCAGACTCAACAGCCTTGGTTTCTCAAATGACTGCCTTGCCTGGTTCACCAACTACTTCTCAGAAAGAGTTCAGTGTGTCAAATCGGAGGGCCTGTTGTCCGGACCTCTGGCAGTCTCTATGGGGGTACCACAGGGTTCAATTTTCGGGCAGACTATTTTCTCTGTACATATCAATGATGTTGCTCTTGCTGCGGGTGATTCCCTGATCCACCTCTACGCACACAACACCATACTGTATACTTCTGGCCCTTCTTTAGACACTGTGTTAACTAACCTCCAAACGAGCTTCAATGCCATACAACACTCCCTCTGTGGCCTCCAACTGCCCTTAAATGCTAGCAAAACCAAATGCATGCTTTTCAACTGTTCGCTGCCTGCACCAGCCCGCCCGACTAGCATCACTACTCTGGATGGTTCTGACCTAGAATACGTGGACAACTACAAATATCTAGGTGTCTGGCTAGACTGTAAACTCTCCTTCCAGACTTATATCAAACATCTCCAATCCAAAATGAAATCTAGAATCGGCTTCCTATTTCGCAACAAAGCCTCCTTCACTCACACCGCCAAAATTACCCTAGTAAAACTGACTATCCTACCGATCCTCGACTTCGGCGACGTCATCGACAAAATAGCTTCCAATACTCTACTCAGCAAATTGGATGCAGTCTATCACAGTGCCATCCATTTTGTTACCAAAGCGCCTTATACCACCCACCACTGCGACCTGTATGCTCTAGTTGGCTGGCCCTCGCTACATATTTGTTGCCAGACTCACTGGCTCCAGGTCATCAATAAGTATTTGCTAGGTAAAGCCCCACCTTATCTCAGTTCACTGGTCACGATAACAACACCCACCCGTAGCACGCGCTCCAGCAGGTATATCCCACTGGTCATCCCCAAAGCCAACACCTCCTTTGGCCGCCTTTCCTTCCAGTTCTCTGCTGCCAGTGACTGGAACGAATTGCAAAAATTGCTGAAGCTGGAGACTTACATTTCCCTCACTAACTTTAAACATCAGCTATCTGAGCAGCTAACCGATCGCTGCAGCTGTACATAGTCCTTCTGTAAATAGCCCACTCAATCTACCTACCTCATCCCCACATTGTTTTGATTTACTTTGCTGCTCTTTTGCACACCAGTATCACTACTTGCACACCATCATCTGCTCATCATCACCTGCTCATCTATCACTCCAGTGTTAATCTGCTAAATTGTAATTACTTTGCTACAATGGCCTATTTATTGCCTTACCTCCTCAAGCCATTTGCACACACTGTATATAGACTTTATTTTGTTTCTATTGTGTTATTGACTGTACCCTTGTTTATTCCATGTATAACTCTGTTGTTGTTTCTGTCGCACTGATTTGCTTTATCTTGGCCAGGTTGCAGTTGTAAAAGAGAAATGGTTCTCAACTAGCCTACCTGGTTAAGTAAAGGTGAAATCATTTTTTTTTAAAGAATACAGTATCGTATCTTTGGATCGCCAAAAACCTTTTGACCGTAGTGGGTGTAAGGTATTGTTGTTTCTGTTGCATTGACGTATTTTGAGGTGTGCCTTGTGAGAGGCTATATCTGTTGCCCCCATGAATAAGAATGCTGTACCAACTTAACTCCTATGTGATTATAGTGCCCCATCAGTTTGTATAGGGGACAGATTGGAGAGGCAGCAAGTCTTCAACCATAAACGGTTGAGCATTTTGCCATGTCCTTTTGGTCTGTCTTGCCCTGTGGTCACTGTGGGTTTGGAAGTCTTTGTTAAGGCCTTTGTTATGTGCAAATGATATAAAACACCAAATATTCATAAATACACTGTAATGTGTAAACACTTTACCTACTGTAGCAGCCAACCTGCTTGCACTAATCACAGTAAAATACTGGGAAATCCGTTCATTCTGATAACAGTAGCTTCACTTTTTTACAATATAATACAGTCAATTTTACAGTATTGTACTGTGTGTTACCGTATTGTTACCATATTTATATATATATATATATATTATTTATATATATATATATATATATATAATATATATATTATATATTATATATATATATATTATATTATATATATACTGTAATATGAAATACAGAATTTCACTTGCCACCAAGCTGCCTGTAAGCTACTGTCAAATTCACAGTAACCTTATTTACAGTGTGTGTGCCTCTGGCTATGTGTTTGTGTCTGTGCATCCCATTGGCTGTGTGTGTGTTCCTGCCTGTGTGTGTGTGTGTGGTGTAGGTGGTTGGAGGCGATCATTGATCACTCATCACCAGTGACCCCACAGAATTTCCCTGACCTCTCCTGTTCGTAGCTCACCCTCAAAGGGGCATCTGGTTGGTTTTGCGTTGGCTCTACCCAGCATGCAACAAGCTTCCACAAGAGTTTAGCTTAATTATAGATCAGCATAGGGGACCGAGAGAGGAGTGGGATGGAAAGAGGCATGGAAAGAGGGACAGGGAGAGGACTGGGATGGAGAGAGGGATGGAGAGAGGGACAGAGAAAGGACTGGGATGGAGAGAGGGATGGAGAGAGGGACAGGGAGAGGACTGGGATGGAGAGAGGGATGGAGAGAGGGACAGGGAGAGGACTGGGATGGAGAGAGGGATAGAGAGAGGGATGGAGAGAGGTATGGAGAGAGGGACAGGGAAAGGACTGGGATGGAGAGAGGGATGGAGAGAGGGATGGAAAGAGGGATGGAAAGAGGTATGGAGAGAGGTATGGAGAGAGGTATGGAGCGAGGGATGGAGAGAGGGATGGAGAGAGGGATGGAGAGAGGGACAGGAAAAGGACTGGGATGGAGAGAGGGATGGAGAGAGGTATGGAGAGAGGGATTGAGAGAGGGACAGGGAAAGGACTGGGATGGAGAGAGGGATGGAGAGAGGTATGGAGAGAGGGACAGGAAAAGGACTGGGATGGAGAGAGGGACAGGGAGAGGACTGGGATGGAGAGAGGGATGGAGAGAGGGACAGGGAGAGGACTGGGATGGAGAGAGGGATAGAGAGAGGGATGGAGAGAGGTATGGAGAGAGGGACAGGGAAAGGACTGGGATGGAGAGAGGGATGGAGAGAGGGATGGAAAGAGGGATGGAAAGAGGTATGGAGAGAGGTATGGAGAGAGGTATGGAGCGAGGGATGGAGAGAGGGATGGAGAGAGGGACAGGGAAAGGACTGGGATGGAGAGAGGGATGGAGAGAGAGAGGGATGGAGAGAGGGATGGAGAGAGGGATTGAGAGAGGGATGGAGAGAGGGATGGAGAGAGGGACAGGAAAAGGACTGGGATGGAGAGAGGGATGGAGAGAGGTATGGAGAGAGGTATGGAGAGAGGGACAGGGAAAGGACTGGGATGGAGAGAGGGATGGAGAGAGGTATGGAGAGAGGGACAGGAAAAGGACTGGGATGGAGAGAGGGATGGAGAGAGGGACGGAGAGGACTGAGATGGAGAGAGGGATGGAGAGAGGTATGGAGAGAGGGACAGAGAGGACTGGGATGGAGAGAGGTATGGACAGAGAGAGGGACAGAGAGGACTGGGATGGAGAGAGGTATGGACAGAGAGAGGGACGGAGAGGACTGGATGGAGAGAGGTATGGAGAGGGACAGAGAGGACTGGATGGAGAGAGGGATGGAGAGAGGGATGGAGAGAGGTATGGAGAGAGGGACAGAGAGGACTGGATGGAGAGAGGTATCGAGAGAGGGACAGGGAGGACTGAGATGGAGAGAGGGATGGAGAGAGGGATGGAGAGAGGGATGGAGAGAGGGACAGGAAAAGGACTGGGATGGAGAGAGGGATGGAGAGAGGGATGGAGAGAGGGATGGAGAGAGGGACAGGAAAAGGACTGGGATGGAGAGAGGGATGGAGAGAGGTATGGAGAGAGGTATGGAGAGAGGGACAGGGAAAGGACTGGGATGGAGAGAGGGATGGAGAGAGGGACAGGAAAAGGACTGGGATGGAGAGAGGGATGGAGAGAGGTATGGAGAGAGGTATGGAGAGAGGGACAGGGAAAGGACTGGGATGGAGAGAGGGATGGAGAGAGGTATGGAGAGAGGGACAGGAAAAGGACTGGGATGGAGAGAGGGATGGAGAGAGGGACGGAGAGGACTGAGATGGAGAGAGGGATGGAGAGAGGTATGGAGAGAGGGACAGAGAGGACTGGGATGGAGAGAGGTATGGACAGAGAGAGGGACAGAGAGGACTGGGATGGAGAGAGGTATGGACAGAGAGAGGGACGGAGAGGACTGGATGGAGAGAGGTATGGAGAGGGACAGAGAGGACTGGATGGAGAGAGGGATGGAGAGAGGGATGGAGAGAGGTATGGAGAGAGGGACAGAGAGGACTGGATGGAGAGAGGTATCGAGAGAGGGACAGGGAGGACTGAGATGGAGAGAGGGATGGAGAGAGGGATGGAGAGAGGGATGGAGAGAGGGACAGGAAAAGGACTGGGATGGAGAGAGGGATGGAGAGAGGGATGGAGAGAGGGATGGAGAGAGGGACAGGAAAAGGACTGGGATGGAGAGAGGGATGGAGAGAGGTATGGAGAGAGGTATGGAGAGAGGGACAGGGAAAGGACTGGGATGGAGAGAGGGATGGAGAGAGGGACAGGAAAAGGACTGGGATGGAGAGAGGGATGGAGAGAGGTATGGAGAGAGGTATGGAGAGAGGGACAGGGAAAGGACTGGGATGGAGAGAGGGATGGAGAGAGGTATGGAGAGAGGGACAGGAAAAGGACTGGGATGGAGAGAGGGATGGAGAGAGGGACGGAGAGGACTGAGATGGAGAGAGGGACGGAGAGGACTGAGATGGAGAGAGGGATGGAGAGAGGTATGGAGAGAGGGACAGAGAGGACTGGGATGGAGAGAGGTATGGACAGAGAGAGGGACGGAGAGGACTGGATGAAGAGAGGTATGGAGAGGGACAGAGAGGACTGGATGGAGAGAGAGGGACGGAGAGGACTGGATGGAGAGAGGGATGGAGAGAGAGAGGGATGGAGAGGACTGGATGGAGAGAGGGATGGAGAGAGAGAAGGACGGAGAGGACTGGATGGAGAGAGAGAGAGGGACGAAGAGGACTGGGATGGAGAGAGGTATGGACAGAGAGAGGGACAGAGAGGACTGGGATGGAGAGAGGTATGGACAGAGAGAGGGACGGAGAGGACTGGATGGAGAGAGGTATGGAGAGGGACAGAGAGGACTGGATGGAGAGAGGGATGGAGAGAGGGATGGAGAGAGGTATGGAGAGAGGGACAGAGAGGACTGGATGGAGAGAGGTATCGAGAGAGAGGGATGGAAAGAGGGACAGAGAGGACTGGATGGAGAGAGGTACGGAGAGAGGGACAGAGAGGACTGGATGGAGAGGTATGAGAGAGGGACAGAGAGGACTGAGATGGAGAGAGGGACAGAGAGAGGGATGGAGAGAGGGACAGGGAAAGGACTGGGATGGAGAGAAGGATGGAGAGAGGAATGGAGAGAGGGATGGAGAGAGGGACAGGGAAAGGACTGGGATGGAGAGAGGGACAGAGAGGACTGGATGGAGAGAGGGATGGAAAGAGGGATGGAGAGAGGGACAGGGAAATGACTGGGATGGAGAGAGGGACAGAGAGGACTGGATGGAGAGAGGGACAGAGAAAAGACTGGAATGGGGAGAGGTATGGACAGAGAGAGGGACGGAGAGGACTGCATGGAGAGAGGTATGGGGAGAGGGACAGAGAGGACTGGATGGAGAGAGGGATGGAGAGAGGTATGGACAGAGAGAGGGACGGAGAGGACTGGGTGGAGAGAGGTATGGAGAGAGGGACAGAGAGGACTGGATGGAGAGAGGGACAGGGAGGACTGGATGGAGAGAGGTATGGACATAGAGAGGGACGGAGAGGATTGGATGGAGAGAGGTATGGATAGAGAGAGGGACGGAGAGGACTGGATGGAGAGAGGTATGGACAGAGAGGACTTAATGGAGAGAGGGACAGGGAGGACTGGATGGAGAGAGGGATGGAGAGAGGGATGGAGAGAGGGATGGAGAGAGGGATGGACAGAGAGGACTGGATGGAGAGAGGTATGGAGAGGGACAGAGAGGACTGAGATTGAGAGAGTGATGGAGAGGACTGGATGGAGAGAGGGACAGGGAGGACTGGATGGAGAGAGGTATGGAGAGAGGGATGGAGAGGACTGGATGGAGAGAGGTATGGAGAGGACTGAATGTAGAGTGGGATGGAGAGAGGTATGGAGAGAGGGACTGAGATGGAGAGAGGTATGGAGAGAGGGACAGAGAGGACTGGATGGAGAGAGGTATGGAGAGAGGGACAGAGAGGACTGGATGGAGAGAGGGATGGAGAGGTATGGAGAGAGGGACAGAGAGGACTGAGATGGAGAGAGGGACGGAGAGGACTGGATGGAGAGAGGGATGAAGAGAGGGACATCCCTCTCTCCATCCAGTCCTCTCCGTCCCTCTCTCCATCTCAGTCCTCTCTGAGATAGAGAGAGGGATGGAGAGAGGGACAGAGAGGACTGAGATGGAGAGAGGGACAGAGAGGACTGAGATGGAGAGAGGGACAGAGAGGTCTGAGATGGAGAGAGGTATGGAGTGAGGGACAGAGAGGACTGAGATGGAGTGAGGGACAGAGGGGACTGAGATGGAGAGAGGGAGAGAGAGGGACAGAGAGGACTGGGATGGAGAGAGGGACAGAGATAGGGACAGAGAGGACTGGGATGGAGAGAGGTATGGAGAGAGTGACAGAGAGGACTGAGATGGAGAGAGGGACAGAGAGGACTGGGATGGAGAGAGGGATGAAGAGAGGACTGGATGGAGAGAGGGACAGAGAGAGGGACAGAGAGGACTGATGGAGAGAGGGATGGAGAGAGTGACAGAGAGGACTGAGATGGAGAGAGGGACAGAGAGGACTGGATGGAGAGAGGGACAGGGAGGACTGGATGGAGAGAGGGACAGGGAAAGGACTGGGATGGAGAGAGGGACAGAGAGGACCGGATGGAGAGAGGGATGGAGAGAGGACTGGATGGAGAGAGGGACAGAGAGGACCGGATGGAGAGAGGTATGGAGAGAGTGATGGCGAGAGGGACAGAGAGGACTGGATGGAGAGAGGGACGGAGAGGATTGGATGGAGAGAGGGACGTAGAGGACTGGATGGAGAGAGGTATGGAGAGGACTGGATGGACAGAGGGATGGAGAGGACTGGATGGAGAGAGGGACAGGGAGGACTGGATGGTGAGAGGGATGGATGGAGAGAGGGATGGAGAGGACTGGATGGAGAGAGAGATGGAGAGGACTGGATGGAGAGTGGGATGGAGAGGACTGGATGGAGAGGACTGGATGGAGAGAGGGATGGAGAGGACTGGATGGAGAGAGGGATGGAGAGGACTGGATGGAGAGTGAGGTTAACTATGTAACTTAATGCCTGTATCAAATATGGTGGCAGTTCAAACGTGTGGTATTGCAATGTGTGATCTTCTAGTTGGTGTACGCTGTTTTGTTTATATTGGTGCTGTGGTGATATGGGTCTATTTGTTTTAGTGTGTCGGTGTATCTGAGTGCTCCACGTGTTCCTTCCTGCATGTGTGTGCGTGGTCATACAATATACAGTATACAGTATACGTCCATACCCATACGTACTTACCCATAACCTACTCATGCCCCACTATTTCCTAAGCAAGTAGTTTAGGTTCCATGTGTTTATGTACAGGTGCGTGTGTGAGCAAGCTCTAAATAAACATTCAGGTTGCTTGTGTCCATTTCTGTGTGTGTTCGCCTGCCTGGATGTGATGCATGTGTGTATCGTCTGTAATCGCTGCTTACCTGTGTGTCAGTGACAGATGATGATCTGATGTGCATGTCCCTGACTGACCCTTCCTCCTCCTCCCCACCCCCCTCCGTCAGACCCCATCTCAACTCACTCACCGGGTGGCTGGTAACAACCCATACGAAGGACGGCCTCACCCTCCACTACAGCCCAGTCAGCTGTTAACAAGGTCAGCCTGCCCCTCTGCAACCACAGAGAGGAGGAATCACCACGCTGGAATTGTGTGTGTGTGTGTGTGTGTGTTTGAGAAGGAATGGGAAGATTTATAGGTGTGTGTGTGTGTTTGAGAAGGACATATAAATGCTGTTTACCAAACAGAATATAATAACACTTCTACTGCATATCAGGTCAGGGACACACACATCTAGTGCGCACGGGTTGGCGCATGCCTGACTGCGTTTGTGTGTGTGTGTGTGCGGTGCTGCCGTGGCTAGAGATATCGGGAAAGGAAAGGGCCCTACTACTACTATAAATCCACCCATACACCCTTCGATAAGGCCTGGGTAAATTACAACCCTTCGCTGAAGTGTGTGTGTGACAATGAGCAGCTCATCGTTGCGGTGTGATTCATCAGGCCCCATCAGCACTGCTCATTAACACACTGATTTATCAATCACACACACACACACACAAACTGATTTCATCAATAACACTGTGCTCAGTGTGGAGAGCAACCATTCAGCCCTGCACAATTTCTGGAGAGAGAGAGAACACAGTAGCAGAATACCTGACTACTGTGACTGAACCAAACTTAATTAAGGAAAGCTTTGACTATGTACAGCCTTGCTATTGAGAGAAGCCGCCATAGGCAGACCTGGCTAACAAGGAAAGACAGGCTATGTGTACACTGCCCACAAAATGAGGTGGAAACTGAACTGCACTTCCTAACCTCCTGCCCAATGTATGACCATATTAGAGACACAGACCCACAAAGAATTCTAAAACGAACCCAATTTTGATAAATTCCCATATCTATTGGGTGAAATACCACAGTGTTCCATCACAGCAGCAAGATTTGTGACCTGTTGCTACAAGAAAAGGGCAACCAGTGAAGAACAAACACCATTGTAAATACAACCTATATTTATGTTTATTTATTTTCCCTTTTGCACTTTAACCATTTGCACATAATGACATTTGAAATGTCTTTATTATTTTGGAACTTTTGTGGGTGTAATGTTTACTGTTATTTTGTATTGTTTATTTCAATTTTATTTCTTATCTATTTCACTTGCTCTGGCAATGTTAACATATGTTAACCCCTCAAATTGAGAGGTTACCCCAACATCTCCCCCACTTCTCTACTCCCTTGCTCTCGCAGTGCCCAAACCCTTATATTCTCAAGGACCCCTCCCTCCCTCCCTCAAGTGTCTTCTTCCTCAACATGGTGTTGACATCTGTCTCCTTCCTCTATCTCCCTCCCTCCCTCCAAGTCTGTCTTCTTCCTCAACATGGTGTTGACATCTGTCTCCTTCCTCTATCTCCCTCCCTCCAAGTCTGTCTTCTTCCTCAACATGGTGTTGACATCTGTCTCCTTCCTCTATCTCCCTCCCTCCCTCCAAGTCTGTCTTCTTCCTCAACATGGTGTTGACGTCTGCTAGCCAGGTAGTTAGTCAGGGACAACGGGGAGCTGGGGAATGGTGTAGCTGCATTATAAACCCAGGACTCAGAGAAGCTGCTACATGCATTTATAATGGAGCTCTGATTGCTACAGGGGGACGGCTGGTATTGGGGATGACATGGCAGGCATTCACTTGCTGTAGTAACTACACACGGTAGACAGTGTTGCACAGACACACACACACACACACACACACACACACACTGCAAGTCTGTGAAGATGATCCATTGGGTTCATCCATCTGGATATTGCTTTCCCATTAGTAGCCTAGCGTATGAAATACACAAATAAAACTACCGCAATAAACCACAGCAAATTAAACTGTTACATACCACTGGACATGTTCAATTATTTCATTGCATTATTGTTTCCAAGTGGTTGCAGATCTATAAAAGGCTATGAGCTGTGAGCTTGTGACAGCCATTTATATTCTGTTATTCACACCACCGCCAAGATGGCCGTACATTTTCCAGTCTTCTGTTGGGCTCCATTGTTTTTTCACTACTCACCTCCAGTTTACTGCCAATGGGACAGATGTGAAAATGGAGCCTGCTATAAATTCGTTTTAGATAACATTTGGCCTCCATAATGATCAATGAGTGTAAACGCTCAAGGTGCTACCTTATTGATTTGTGGTGGTGAAAAAGCCATTGGTTTTTTGAGATGGATGTCATCATCCACAGGCATCTATAGGTGGTGACTTTATGAGGTGGGTGGGGGTTGTGTGTGTGCCTTCGGGGGGGGGGGGGGGGAATTCGTGAGAGGGCCATGGTACCAAAGCGGGTCAGAGAGGGGCAGTCGAATCGGGATCGGAAACAACTGTTCAGCTGATGACCTTCAAAGAAGGAGCACAGAGGGAGAACACACACACACAAACACGTGTACACATGCACGGTGGAACGCACAGACAGAAACGCACAATCTGTGACAGCTATGCCTCTGGTATCAATATGTAAACCACCTCAGGTGTGATTCATAATTAACCTGTAACACCATCTGTACCTTATACAGGTGGCACAAACACTCACACACACTCCCACACCACTCACACTCACACACACACACACAACATATTCATCCTCTGTCTTGCCATGTACAGGATGCAGCAGTCTCGTTCTCGCTCATTGTGTTTGACTTGATGCAGGAAACAGATGAAGTGCTGTTTCTGCTGAGGCAGCATCTTCTACTCCCGCTGCTTGCCTCAATGTCAAAAATGAGTGGCGAGGAGAAGCATGGTCCCTTTAATCAGTGGTCATACTTCTAATGACTGTATTCACATGCACTGGGAGAGGAATAAACACGTTAGCATTTTCTATTCAATCAATTTGCCTGATGGTATGCAAACACAGCTGTACGTGGATGACATGGAGATACGGTCCACGCACACCTCCTAGCCATCCTGACTCACTGACTTACTCACTCACTCACGCACGCACGCATGCACGCATTCACTCAAACACCAGCAAGATCTCATGGTTTTACCAATTTGGCATCAGATTCTGACCATTAGCCACGTTTCTCCAAACATCACATTTTGAAGAAGCTGCAAACAATACAGTACATACATGTGAGATGGGTGATGCAATATGTTAACACAATTTAGAAGTGACTAAGATACAGCAGAATAGTGTGGAGTCCAGTTTATACATATAAGATGAGTAATGTTCGATATGGAAACAATTATTAAAGTGGCTAGTGATCCATTTCTAAAAGTGGCCAGTGATTCCTAATCTATATCAATACGCAGCCGCCGCTGATGTTCTAGTGATGGCTGTTTAACAGTCTGATGGTCTTGAGATAGAAGCTGTTTTTCAGTCTCTTGGTCCCAGGTTTGATGCACCTGTACTGACCTCGCCTTCTGGATGATAGCGGGGTGAACAGGCAGTGGCTCGGGTGGTTGTTGGCCTTGATGATCTTTTTGGTTTTCTTGTGACATCGGGTGCTGTAGGTGTCCTGGAGGGCGGGAAGTTTGCCTCCGGTAATGCGTTGGGCAGACTGCACCACCCTCTGGAGAGATTTGCAGTTCTGGGCAGTGCAGTTGCCGTACCAGGCGGTGATACAGCCCGACAGGATACTCTCAATTGTGCATCTGTAAAAGTTTGTGAGGGTTTTAGGTGAAAGCCAAATTTCTTTAGCCTCCTGAGGTTGAAGAGGCGCTGTTGTGCCTTCTTCACCACACTGTCTGTGTGGGTGGACCATTTCAGTTTGTCAGTGATGTGTACGCAGAGGAACTTGAAGATTTCCACCTACTCCACTGCGGTGGCATCGATGTGGCTAGGGGTGTGCTCCCTCTGCTGTTTCCTGTCCACGATCGTCTCCTTAGTTTGGTTGATGTTGAGTAAGAGGTTATTTACCTGGCACCACACTCCCAGAGCCCTCACCTCCTCCCTGAAGGCTGTCTCATCGCTGTTGGTAATCAAGCCTACTACTGTCGTGTTATCTGCAAACTTGATGGTTGAGTTGGAGGCACGCAAGGCCACTCATGTGGGGGCCCCAGTGTTGCAAGGATCAGCGAAGAGGTGTTGTTTCCTACCTTCACCACCTGGGGGCGACCTGTCAGGAAGTCCAGGATCCAGTTGCACAGGGTGGGGTTCAGACCCAGGGCCTCGAGCTTGATGATGAGCTTGGAGGGTACTATGGTGTTGAATAATGAGCTATAGTCAATGAACAGCATTCTTACATAGGTATGCCTCTTGTTCAGGTGGGATAGGGCAGTGTGCAGTATGGTGGCGATTGTGTCATCTGCGGATCTATTGGGGCGATAAGCAAATTGAAGTGGGTCTAGGGTATCAGGTAGGGTGTTGGTGATATGATCCTAGACTAGTCTCTCAAAGCACTTCATGATGACAGAGCTGAGTGCTATGGAGCGATAGTAATTTACTTCAATTACCTTTGTCCCTGTACCTAAGAAAGCAATGGTGGCCATCTTGAAGCAAGTGGGGACAACAGACTGGGATACGGAGAGATTGAATATGTCCGTAAACGCACCAGTCAGCTGATCAGTGCATGCTCTGAGGACGCGGCTAGGGATGCCATCTGGGCCGGCAGCCTTGCGAGGGTTAACACGCTAAAATGACTTACTCACGTCGGCCACAGAGAAGGAGAGCCCACAGTCCTTGATAGCGGGTCACTTCGGTGTTATTCTCAAAGCCAGCGAAGAAGGGGTTCAGCCGGTCTGGAAGCAAGACTTCAGTGTCCGCGACGTGGCTGGTTTTCCACGTACGTCTTGTGTCTGAGCCGTCGAACTGGGACTCAACTTTGTCCCTACACTGACATTTAGTTTGCTTGATTGCCTTGAGGAGGGAATAACCACACTGTTTGTATGCTTCCATATTCCCAGTCTTCTTGCCTTGGTTAAATGCTGTGGTTCACGCTTAGGTTTTGCGCAAAATGCCGTCATCTATCCACGGTTTCTGGTTGGGGTAGGTTTTAATGTAAAGGGTTAACCCTTTACACTCGTGGTAATTGGCCTACATGGATAGGTATAATTGAAATGTTTCTTACAGAAAGCATATGAAAGGTGTGTGCACAATCATGGTAGCAATTGAAAGGGAACAGTTTGGAGATGATGGAAAAATGATTAGAACAAAGTTGAGGAGACAACGGTTCACCTGACAAAGGATTGAATCCAAACATTAGATTGTTGATTTATATGTGCATTTTTACATTTACTGTACTTTTCGCGCATTTGTTGATAACGAAATCAGGAAATGCTTTGGATTCATTCACTACACAGAGCATGAAAAATGTGGAGTAGGTGCAACATAAGACAAAAAAATGCCAAGGGTTGAAGTGAGACGACTAACTAGTGTCTCAAAGTGACACTCACTTCTCCAAAGTGTTCACAGTTCTTAAATCATTTCAATGCACTTTTATGACCCAAAGAAGAGTCTTCAACTATACTACTTTATTTTTGCTGTGCTGTTGAGGAACTAGAGCAAGCACACTTATGGTTGTTTTGTTTGGAACACCCTGCATCCCCGCCATCACACAATTACTGTTGTTGTTTATGCAGTCTAATAACAGGACATTATACATGGCAATCTGGGTCAGGTGGGCATCATTTGAAAGTTTGTTTTATTGCCAACGTGACTAGCTACGTTATAAAATACGATCTTGAAGTATTAGGCTTTCACAGGGCAATTCACAGAAACAGATGGTCATTTTTGCGTGCATAGAGAGGAGTCGTGAGTGATTCAGGTGCACAAACACAGGCTCAGAACAACCCAGGGTGTGGCGCCATGTCATCTTCTGACTGTACATCAAACATGGTGATCATAAACACTTACACTGTATATGACATGAGTTTTATGATATGGAAATGTGAAGTGCACATTTGGACTGCTTGGTGTTTGGCTTGCTTGTGCAGTATGACATCAACGCGGTGTTTACTATAATCCTCGACGTCTCATCTTTAGAAAATAAATTGTCTTCATTTACAGCATTACTGCCTATTGTAGGGGGGATCTGGGCAACTTCTTGTTGTGCGCGGTGCTCAGGTTCAGAACGGTTGTCAGTCAAACCCGGCACAGTGGTGTGAAGGCGAGAGCCTGAGAGCTGACCTAATTTGTAGCATGTACTGTACAGCCACTGACCTGTAATTTAGGCGCTTATCAGTGCCCAAACCTGTCATTTTTTTTACCTGTACACGGGTATGAGTGTTAAGGGATATGGTTTGGGATAAAATTAAATGTAAAAAATTTAAAAACACTGAGAATGAACACCTTCGGATCCAGAGTCATGAGACCACTGCACCACCCGGGAGGCCCGCTGGCCTACACTCTTGCCTGCATGTACTACCTTTTGGTTACACTACTTGTATCTTTGCTTTCGATTTGTGTTTCTTTGCTTTCACTGCCAGTCCGCTAGTTTTGGAGTGACGGTTATTCTTCACAGGCTTATTTCATTTGCCTACTTAAGTAGATGGTCTGACGTCACCTCGTTTTATAGTTTCAGCTAACGTACTTCAAAATTGTCAGTCACGGGTCAATAATGTACGGATATTACAAGCATGTCTATCTAATACATTTAATGACAAACCATCTAACTACTTAGGTAAACATATGAATTACCTGTTGCACAACATTCGGCGGAGTTGTTGGTAACTGGTTCGCTCTCGCTTTAAAATTATTTGCTTACATGTTTTGGGGTTTTGATGTCTTATTTTTGTTTACAATTCTATATATTTTGCTTTCAATTGTTTGGCTTTTGATTTTCGACATCCATTATCTCACCCGTTCTGGAAAATATAATGTTTACATTCTCAACTTTATTTACCATGTTCACAATTTTATTTTATTTTGAATTCAATACATATGGCGTGAAATTGACCCCATACAGATACCCCCCAAAAACTACTTAGGTAGTACTTTAAAGTATTTTACCTTAAGTAGTGCTGACTGCACACACACCGTGCATGCAGACAAAAACACACACACGCACGTACATACACATGTACACACACACACACACACCGCTACACCCCTCATGGCCATGCGTGCAGAGTGTGATCTCTCTGTCAACAGTGTCCCGACCCCCCCAAACTCTTACTCCTCTCCCCCAGCCTATGTATGTATGTATGTATGTATGTATGTATGTATGTATGTATGTATGTGTGTGTGTGTGTATGTGTGTGTGTGTGTGTGTATGCATGCATGCATGATGTCAGAACTGGGTGTGTGGTTCATTTGCATTGATCACGGAGTGATTAGGGTGCAACAACGAGGGGTGAGAGACAAAACGGAAAATGGAATGGCACCCTATGCCCCCTGGCATCTCTCTCTCTCTGTCTCTCTCTGTCTCTCTCCCTCCCCCCACACAAATCGACGCACACCACGGTTGGGCTCAATTTGAATCAAAGGTAGTCAATTCAGGAAGTGATTTGAATGTAGAATTCAGACATTTAAAACTTTTGAAATAAATAGCTTCTACTTTTCAGTTTATTGACAAGTCATTGAAAATGAATTCTATTATTGAAATGTAATTTTTGTTAACTTCCTGAATTGACTACCTTCACTTCGAATTGAGCCCAATCCTGACACACACATACAGTGCATTCAGAAAGTATTCAGACCCCCTCCCTTTTTCAACATTTTGATACGTTACAGCTTTATTCTAAAATGTAGGAAATATTTTTTCTTCTTCATCAATCTACACACAATACCCCATAATGACAAAGCAAATGTATTATGTATTAAAACTTAAGCACAAAAATACCGTATTTACATAAATATTCAGACCCTTTGCTTTGAGACTCAATTGAGCTCAGGTGCATCCTGTTTCCATTGATCATCCTCGAGAGGTTTCTACAACTTGAAGTCCACCTGTGGTAAATTCAATTCATTGGACATGATTTGGAAAGGCACACACTTGTCTATATAAGGTCCCACAGTTGACAGTGCATATCAGAGCAAAAACCAAGCCATGAGGTCGAAGGAATTGTCCATAGTGCTCCGAGACAGGATTGTGTCGAGGCACAGAACTGGGGAAGGGTACCAAAACAATTCTGCAGAATTGAAGATCACCAAGAACACAGTGGCCTCCATCATGGAAGAAGTTTGGAACCACAAAGAGTCTTGTTAGAGCTGGCCACCCGGTCAAACTGAGCAATCGGGGGAGAAGGTCCTTGGTCAGGGAGGTGACCAAGAACCAAATGCTCCCTCTGACAGAGCTCCAGAGTTCCTCTGTAGAGATGGGAGAACCTTCCAGAAGGACAACCATCTCTGCAGCACTCCACCAATCACTCCTTTATGGTAGAGTGGTCAGACGGAAGCCAGTCTTCAGTAAAATGAACATGACAGGCAGCTTGGAGTTTGCCAAAAGGCACCTGTCTGATGAAACCAAGATTGAACTCTTTGGCCTGAATGCCAAGCGTCACGTCTGGAGGAAACCTGGCACCATCCCTTCGGTGAAGCGTGGTGTTGTTAGCATCATGCTGTTTGAATGTCTTTCAGCTGCAATGACAGGGAGACTAGTCAGGATCGTGGGAAAGATGAACGGAGCAAAGAACAGAGAGATCCTTGATGAAAATCTGCTCCAGAGTGCTCAGCACCTCAGACTGGGGCGAAGGTTCACTTTCCAACTGGGCAATGCAGGAGTGGCTTCGGGACAATGTCCTTGAGTGGCCCAGCCAAGAGTCCAGACTTGAACCCAATCGAACATCTCTGGAGAGACCTGAAAATAACTGTGCAGTGACGCTTCCCATCCAACCTGACAAAGCTTGAGAGGATCTGCAGAGAAGAAAAGGAAAAACTCCCCAAATAAAGGTGTGACAAGCTTGTAGCGCCATCCCCAAGAAGACTCGAGACTGTAATCGCTGCCAAATGTGCTTCAACAAAGTACTGAGTAAAGGGTCTGAATACTTATGTAAATGTATATTTACAGTGCCTTGCGAAAGTATTCGGCCCCCTTGAACTTTGCGACCTTTTGCCACATTTCAGGCTTCAAACATAAAGATATAAAACTGTATTTTTTTGTGAAGAATCAACAACAAGTGGGACACAATCATGAAGTGGAACGACATTTATTGGATATTTCAAACTTTTTTAACAAATCAAAAACTGAAAAATTGGGCGTGCAAAATTATTCAGCCCCCTTAAGTTAATACTTTGTAGCGCCACCTTTTGCTGCGATTACAGCTGTAAGTCGCTTGGGGTATGTCTCTATTAGTTTTGCACATCGAGAGACTGAAATTTTTTCCCATTCCTCCTTGCAAAACAGCTCGAGCTCAGTGAGGTTGGATGGAGAGCATTTGTGAACAGCAGTTTTCAGTTCTTTCCACAGATTCTCGATTGGATTCAGGTATGGACTTTGACTTGGCCATTCTAACACCTGGATATGTTAATTTTTGAACCATTCCATTGTAGATTTTGCTTTATGTTTTGGATCATTGTCTTGTTGGAAGACAAATCTCCGTCCCAGTCTCAGGTCTTTTGCAGACTCCATCAGGTTTTCTTCCAGAATGGTCCTGTATTTGGCTCTATCCATCTTCCCATCAATTTTAACCATCTTCCCTGTCCCTGCTGAAGAAAAGCAGGCCCAAACCATGATGCTGCCACCACCATGTTTGACAGTGGGGATGATGTGTTCAGCTGTGTTGTTTTTACCCCAAACATAACGTTTTGCATTGTTGCCAAAAAGTTCAATTTTGGTTTCATCTGACCAGAGCACCTTCTTCCACATGTTTGGTGTGTCTCCCAGGTGGCTTGTGGCAAACTTTAAACGACACTTTTTATGGATATCTTTAAGAAATGGCTTTCTTCTTGCCACTCTTCCATAAAGGCCAGATTTGTGCAATATATGACTGATTGTTGTCCTATGGACAGAGTCTCCCACCTCAGCTGTAGATCTCTGCAGTTCATCCAGAGTGATCATGGGCCTCTTGGCTGCATATCTGATCAGTCTTCTCCTTGTATTAGCTGAAAGTTTAGAGGGACGGCCAGGTCTTGGTAGATTTGCAGTGGTCTGATACTCCTTCCATTTCAATATTATCGCTTGCACAGTGCTCCTTGGGATGTTTAAAGCTTGGGAAATCTTTTTGCATTTAAATCCGGCTTTAAACTTCTTCACAACAGTATCTCGGACCTGCCTGGTGTGTTCCTTGTTCTTCATGATGCTCTCTGAGCTTTTAACGGACCTCTGAGACTATCACAGTGCAGGTGCATTTATACGGAGACTTGATTACACACAGGTGGATTGTATTTATCATCATTAGTCATTTAGGTCAACATTGGGTCATTCAGAGATCCTCACTGAACTTCTGGAGAGAGTTTGCTGCACTGAAAGTAATGGGGCTGAATAATTTTGCACGCCCAATTTTTCAGGTTTTGATTTGTTAAAAAAGTTTGAAATATCCAATACATGTCGTTCCACTTCATGATTGTGTCCCACTTGTTGTTGATTCTTCACAAAAAAATACAGTTTTATATCTTTATGTTTGAAGCCTGAAATGTGGCAAAAGGTCGCAAAGTTCAAGGGGGCCGAATACTTTCGCAAGGCACTGTATGTTCTTTATTTTTAATACCTTTCCAAAAAATTATAAAAACCTGTTTTTGCTTGTCATTATGGGATATTGGGTGTAGATTGATGAGGATTTAAAGAAAAAAAACATTTAGAATAAGGCTGTAATGTAACAGTATGGAAAATGTCAAGGGGTCTGAATACTCTCCGAATGCACTGTGTACTCTGTACACACACACTACACTAAAATATTTCTTCTACCGGCCACTTAAAGCCATGTTTTGACATATGAGAACATGAAACACAGTCAAATATTCAATGCCTTCTATACTGAGTACATGAAACACATTAAAACAATTCACTCTATCCTGCCGTTCAGCCAGCCAACACTGTTCATTATGAAAATGACATCTGGAAGAGCAGTACTATGTGTGGGTGTCCCCCAACCAACCCATTAGAGGTAGCTTAAGTAAAGCATAGAGTGGTAGAATTTAGAATAACAGGGTGTTTAGTGCAGTAAAGAAGTTCCCTGATGGTGATGTCCTGATAAGACAGGGTAGTGTTGTGATGGTGATGTCCTGATAAGACAGGGTAGTGTTGTGATGGTGATGTCCTGATAAGACAGGGTAGTGTTGTGATGGTGATGTCCTGATAAGACAGGGTAGTGTTGTGATGGTGATGTCCTGATAAGACAGGGTAGTGTTGTGATGGTGATGCCCTGATACGACAGGGTAGTGTTGTGATGGTGATGCCCTGATAAGACAGGGTAGTGTTGTGATGGTGATGTCCTGATAAGACAGGGTAGTGTTGTGATGGTGATGTCCTGATAAGACAGGGTAGTGTTGTGATGGTGATGCCCTGATAAGACAGGGTAGTGTTGTGATGCCCTGATAAGACAGGGTAGTGTTGTGATGGTGATGCCCTGATACGACAGGGTAGTGTTGTGATGGCGATGCCCTGATAAGACAGGGTAGTGTTGTGATGGTGATGTCCTGATAAGACAGGGTAGTGTTGTGATGGTGATGCCCTGATACGACAGGGTAGTGTTGTGATGGGGATGTCCTGATAAGACAGGGTAGTGTTGTGATGGTGATGGTAGGGTAGGTGATGTAGCAGAGCATCATGTATTATGGGGACACTGATCTGCGTGCAGGTCCATGGATGCAGATACATGTACCTTGTGTGTGTGTGTGTAGGGATGTACAATAGGTGTGTGTGAGGGTGTCCTTTGGATGTCTGTGTGTGTGAATTTCTGGTGGGTTAGCCACCTTTTGAGAGATGTGAGAACAAGTGTGTGGTGTGGGTTAATGTGTCTTATTAATACTTGTAGTGTGTGTGTGTGTGTGTGTGTGTGTCTGGGGCACCTTGCTGACTGCAGCATCCTGTCTACCTGTGTGTTGGTCCCCCTGCACTACAGGAGCACAGGTGCGTGACGCGTCCTTCGCTTTAATGTGCCATCAATCTCTCCCACTGGAAACACGCCAGAGCACTCCCTGCACAACATGCACACGGTATACACACACACGGTACACTCCCTTTACTCACTTCAAGGATGCACACAGAGACATAGACAGGGTGTACACACATATACAGGACACTCACACACACACACAGGGCGTACATGCACGTGTATCAACATACGCACCCCTGCCAGGCAGGCATGCACACACTTAGCGAAGTATTTGTGGGGAATGAGAGGAAAGCTTATTGGAAGACAAGATGTTCTAAGGACTCGTAAAATGAACGTCCTGAGAGCATCCTAAAAAGGTCCTGACATGGTCTCGGTGATGTCCTGGGAACTAGACGAAGGTCCCCCAGAGAACATTCCCCTAGGACCATCACACAACGTCATAAGGACTAGTAAAATGAAGGTCCTGAAATGGTCCTCAGTGATGTCCTGGGAAGTTACAGGGAACTAGACAAAGGTCTCCCTGAGAACATTCCCCTAGGACCATCACATGATGTCCTAAGGACTAGTAAAATGATCATCCTGAGAACATCCTAAAAAGGTCCTGACATGGTCCTTATAAAAATATATTAAGTGTCCTATTAATATATTAAGTGTCCTGGGAACTTACAGGGAACTAGACAAAGGTCAGCGAAGGAACGTTCTCTTGGAACCATCAAACAATGTTTTTAGAATGTTCTCAGAACGTCAGAGGGATAACATCACGCTGAAAACCCTTAACGTCTTATGGCTGGGGGCAGTATTGAGTAGCTTGGATGAATAAGGTGCCCAGAGTAAACTGCCTGCTACTCAGTCCCAGTTGCTAAGATATGCATATTATTAGTAGATTTGGATAGAAAACACTCTGAAGTTTCTAAAACTATTTGAATGATGTCTGTGAGTATAACAGAACTCATATGGCAGGCAAAACCTGAGAAAAAATCCAACCAGGAAGTGGGAAATCTGAGGTTGGTCGTTTTTCAACTTATTCCCTATTGAAGACACAGTGGGATATTGGTCATGTTGCACTTGCTAAGGCTTCCACTAGATGTCAACAGTCTTTAGAACCTTGTTTGAGGCTTCTACTGTGAAGGGGGGCCGGAAGAGAGGGGAATGAGTCTGCCAGAATACCTTGAGCTCGTAACGCTCATTCATGTGAGAGCGAGCTCTGTTCCATCTCAATTCTACAGACAAAGGAATTTTCCGGTTGGAACATTATTGAAGATTTATGTTAAAAACATCCTAAAGATTGATTCTATACATCGTTTGACATGTTTCTACGGACTGGAACGGAACTTTTTGACATTTCGTCTGCTCCTAGTGAACGCGCTCCGTGAGTTTGGATTTGTTTACAAAACGCGCGAACAAAAGTATTTATTTGTACATAAATGGACATTATCGAACAAAACAAACATTTATTGTGGAACTGGGATTCCTGGGAGTGCATTCTGATGAAGATCATCAAAGGTAAGTGAATATTTATAATTTTATTTCTGACTTCTGTTGACTGCACAATATGGCGGATTTCTTTTTGGCTTGTTTGGTCTCTGAGCGCCGTATTCAGATTATTGCATGATTTGCTTTTTCCGTAAAGCTTTTTTGAAATCTGACACAGCGGTTGCATTAAGGAGAAGTTTATCTAAAGTTCCATGTATAACACTTGTATTTTCATCAACATTTATTTCTGTAAATTCATGTGGCTCTCTGCAAAATCACCGGATGTTTTTGGAACTACTGAACATAACGCGCCAATGTATACTGAGATTTTTTTAATATAAATATGAACTTTATCGAACAAAACATACATGTATTGTGTAGCATGAAGTCCTATGAGTGTCATCTGATAAAGATCATCACAGGTTAGTGATTAATTCTATCTCTATTTCTGATTTTTGTGACTGCTCTCTTTGGCTGGAAAAATGGCTGTGTTTTTCTGTGACTTGGCTCTGACCTAACATAATCATTTGTGGTGCTTTCGCCGTAAAGCCTATTTGAAATCGGACACTGTGGTGGGATTAACAAGAAGTGTATCTTTAAAATGGTGTGAAAGACTTCTATGTTTGAGGAATTTTAATTATGGGATTTCTGTTGTTTTGAATTTGGCACCCTGCACTTTCACTGGCTGTTTCACTGGCTGTCATATCGATCCCGTTAGCGGGATCTCAGCCCTAAGAATTAAGGGACCTAATGGGAACATCGCAGAATGTCCTCAGGACGTCCCCTGTTCGCTGGGTTTAACTCAACAGAAACATTAGAGATGGAGAGGAGGAGAAGTAATAACGGGATATATGACAGCTAATCATCACTTATTGTATGAATAGAAAGTAGCCAAACAGATAGAAATAGAAAATGTGGAGCTTCGGTTAATGTTGTATTTATACATTATAGTGCTGATTTTAAATGGTGGATTTTTTTGCCATTCAATTTGAACCCATTGATCTTGATATTCTTTAGTTTATTTCATATTTAAAAAACGTGTGTTTTGACATCAATCAAAGAGAACGTCCCCCAAAATCCTTTCCATATCAACATCAAACCAAAGGACAAGCATGATAGCAAAAGCTTTCCAACAACAGTCTTCACACCACTCCAGTAAAGTTCAGTCTTCACACCACTCCAGTAAACCCCCCGGACAGAATTAAACCTCTACAAGCACTAAAAACGAGTAGCAATGAAAAGGAGACACTGCAGTGATCAGCTCTAATCCAATAGAAATGGAACTGTTTCAGTTTACTGGTCGTTCACTCTCCAAATCAAATCACAAAATGGAGGCTTCTCTGCTAAGGGCTGTTCACTGCTCCTGTAAGGAACAAGGACTGTGTGGCAATGCTCCATATGGATAGCAGAGAGGAGAGAACGGAGAGGCCCGGTCCGAATCACACCAGAACTATGTACTGCGGTCCAGGCTACGGAAGGGTTCTATCCAAGCCTACCCAGGCTTAACAGGCCCCTGTTGAAGTCAGAGATGGGTAGAAAGTGAGGTGGCCACCACAGGTTAAAAAGTGGTGTGGCAAAAAAATGTGTATGTGTCTTTTCGGGGGCCTGGAGTTTTTCCTGATCTCATAACCTGGTATGGTAAAACTCTGGGTCCCATTGCTAGGCTATGACAGGGTTCAACACTAACTTTTTTTCTCACTGGCCCAGTTGGCCAAAAATCAACTGGCCCGAACATAACTTCTACTGGTCCAGACTTGGATGGGGGGGGGTCATGCAGGGCCAATAGGTTGACATGCTTTCTCTCTTTATGCAGAGATTATAAACAGTCTTTATTTGGGTATTGTGATATGCATTAAACAGCTGTCTAATATACAGTAATTAAGAAAAGTAAGTCATTGATCTATTCTTTAGAATTACATTGCATTAACTGCATTCATTTTTGTTTATAAAGTATGCCATTTTGAGAGTATTTGTTTTACATCTCAAAATAAGACTTTGCCTATTTAAGAAAATGTCATTCGCAAAGAGATATTGACCTGGCTACAGTAGGCTCGACGTTAGAGTGTATTTTTTATAGATTTCTTTTTGCACACTATCAACAGTGGCCAGCATATTGTTAGTATCGTATTGAAAGTATTGTGGTGGCACCACACCACTGGGGAAAATGCTGTCTTGCTACACGTTTTCCAGCGTCTCTGGTAGAAATAGCCAGGTTGAAACCGAATGGACTGGAGTGCAGTGAGCCAAAGCAGAGATCCTACAGAAGGGTTTATGAACATACAGCTGGTTCGTTTACAATTGGGCAATGCCTAGCTAACAAACATCAGGGTGACAGATAAAAGCTCGCACAGTCACATACATATTCTATATTGGACATAGACACTGACTAAGCCAAGGCCATGAGCCTGTAAGAGAGCTCTCATTTACTCCTCAGAGGAACAGTAGATGAGACAGAAATTGTGTGTGTCTCAAGAGGTATTGTTGTGCTTTAAAAACATCTTAAATGTATCTAAATGTAATCTTCTCAATCCCCCAAAGTAATGATTTATCACGAGAGGGCTACAAACAATAATGCTGCATAATCCAAGAAAGTTGAAACTTCACTTTTCTGGTAAAAATTGTTTCTGAGGCGTAGTCACGTTTGAGTGTACACAGTACAAATATGATACAGATATATGAAAATAGGAATATTTTATGTGATAGATTTCCTATTCAACAAAACTCAATGAATAAGGCTTGATATAACTGATTTTTTTTTTCTCTAAATATAGCATAATCAATTTATAAAAAGACTAACCATAAGGTTTCACCTTCCGTATAACTGTAAAACACATATTTGTATATTTAGTGTTAGAGAAAATGTGCATATTCTCTAAAGATCTCTTTTGTTCAAAATGTCTGCCCCCATCGCTGTGAACGTCTCACAGAGTTGTAGCTTGGCTTCCTGAACTTGTTAGGAATTCTCCTTTTAATCTCATATTAATATAATCTATGGATTATTTTAGATTACTGGCTATAAATTGATCTCTGAATGTGCTACAGCGACGAAACCCCTCTCAGTTGCTGCATTACGATGTCAGGTTTGCTTCGTTTGTGGCTTTATTGTCGGGTTCCGCCAGGAGTTGATGGATGAATGAAATAGTAGGAGGGACATCCTTCACTTTAAGTGGTGTCAGAGGTCACATCTTGAAATCTACTGTGTCCACAGATCGAATAATAAGTAAAAATGTCAGTTGGAACCAGTACCAGAACCAAGCAGGTTCCTTATACAGGGGCCTTACATTGATGAGGTACAGGAGGGCTGTGTGTGTTTAATGAAGGGCCTACCAACCCCTCTCTCTTCTGCTCTCTCTTCCTCTTCTGCTTTTTTCAATTCAAGGGGCTTTATCGGCATGGGAAACATGTGTTCACATTGCCAAAGCAAGTAAGGTAGATAATATACAAAAGTGAAATGAACAATACAAAATAACAGTAAACATTACACATACAGAAGTTTCAAAACAATAAAGACATTACAAATGTCATATTATATATATACAGTGTTGTAACAATGTACAAATGGTTAAAGTACACAAGGGAAAATAAATAAGCATAAATATGGGTTCTATTTACAATGGTGTTTGTTCTTCACTGGTTGACCTTTTCTTGTGGCAACAGGTCACAAATCTTGCTGCTGTGATGGCACACTGGTATTTCACCCAATAGATATGGGAGTTTATCCAAATTGGGTTTGTTTTCGAATTCTTTGTGATCTGTATAATCTGAGGGAAATATGTCTCTCTAATATGGTCATACATTGGGCAGGAGGTTAGGAAATGCAACTCAGTATCCACTTTATTTTGTGGGCAGTGTGCACATAGCCTGTCTTCTCTTGAGAGCCATGTCTGCCTACGTCGGCCTTTCTCAATAGCAAGGCTATGCTCACTGTCTGTACATAGTCAAAGCTTTCCTTAAGTTTGGGTCAGTCACAGTGTTCAGGTATTCTGCCACTGTGTACTCTCTGTTTAGGGCCAAATAGCATTCTAGTTTGCTCTGTTTTATTGTTAATTCTTTCCAATGTGTCAAGTGATTATCTTTTTGTTCTCTCAAGATTTGGTTGGTTCTAATTGTGCTGATTCCCCGGGGCTCAGCGGGGTGTGGTTGTGAACAGATATTTATATTTCTCTCTCTCTCTCTCTCTCTCTCTCTCTCTCTAAGATGAGAGAGGCCTGTCATTTTCAACATAGGTACACTTCAACTATGACAGACAAAATGAATTGTCATTGTATGAATTGTCAAAATCACATTGTACGATTTTTAATGAATTTATGTGCAAATTATGGTGGAAAATAAGTATTTGGTCAATAACAAAAATGTATCTCAATACTTTTTTATATACCCTTTGTTGGCAATGACAGAGGTCAAACGTTTTCTGTAAGTCTTCACAAGGTTTTCACACACTGTTGCTGGTATTTTGGCCCATTCCTCCATGCAGATCTCCTCTAGAGCAGTGATGTTTTGGGGCTGTTGCTGGGCAACACGGACTTTCAACTCCCTCCAAAGATTTCCTATGGGTTGAGATCTGGAGACTGGCTAGGCCACCCCAGGACCTTGAAATGCTTCTTACGAAGCCATTCCTTCATTGCCCGGGCGGTGTGTTTTGGATCATTGTCATGCTGAAAGACCCAGCCATGTTTCATCTTCAATGCCCTTGCTGATGGAAGTAGGTTTTCAATCAAAATCTCACGATACATGGCCCCATTCATTCTTTCCTTTACACGGATCAGTTGTCCTGGTCCCTTTGCAGAAAAACAGCCCCAAAGCATGATGTTTCCACCCCCATGCTTCACAGTAGGTATGGTATTCTTTGGATGCAACTCAGCATTCTTTGTCCTCCAAACACGACGAGTTGAGTTTTTACCAAAAAGTTATATTTTCGTTTCATCTGACCATATGACATTCTCCCAATCTTCTTCTGGATCATCCAAATGCTCTCTAGCAAACTTCAGACGGGCCTGAACATGTACTGGCTTAAGCAGGGGGACACGTCTGGCACTGCAGGATTTGAGTCCCTGGCAGTGTAGTGTGTTATTGATGGTAGGCTTAGTTACATTGGTCCCAGCTCTCTGCAGGTCATTCACTAGGTCCCCCCGTGTTGTTCTGGGATTTTTGCTCACCGTTCTTGTGATCATTTTGACCCCACGGGGTGAGATCTTGCATGGAGCCCCAGATCGAGGGAGATTATCAGTGGTCTTGTATGTCTTCCATTTCCTAATAATTGCTCCCACAGTATATTTTTTCAAACCAAGCTGCTTACCTATTGCAGATTCAGCCTTCCCAGCCTGGTGCAGGTCTACAATGTTGTTTCTGGTGTCCTTTGACAGCTCTTTGGTCTTGGCCATAGTGGAGTTTGGAGTGTGACTGTTTGAGGTTGTGGACAGGTGTCTTTTATACTGATAACAAGTTCAAACAGGTGCCATTAATACAGGTAAGGAGTGGAGGACAGAGGAGCCTCTTAAAGAAGAAGTTACAGGTCTGTGAGAGCCAGAAATCTTGCATGTTTGTAGGTGACCAAATACTTATTTTCCACCATAATTTGCAAATAAATTCATTAAAAATCCTACAATGTGATTTTATGGATTTTTTTCAAAATTTTGTCTGTCATAGTTGAAGTGTACCAATGATGAAAATTACAGGCCTCTCTCATCTTTTAAGTGGGAGAACTTGCACAATTGCTGGCTGACTAAATACTGTTTTGCCCCACTGTATATTCAGCTGAGAGGGAATCAGTTGATGGTCGGATTAAAGCAGGCAAGGACAGACTGAGCCTGACCTCTACCGAGAGGTCACCAAACAGAGAGATGGAAGGAAGGAGAGAGAGAGTGGTGCTAGTTTGTTTTGGGGTTAGAGAGATAAAGAGAGGGGGTAGAGAAGAGAGAGAGCGAGGTGTCTTTGCGCAAGGAATTGGGGGCGGCCCGGGGGCGGCCACCTGGGGGCGGCCCGTCTGGAAGTCCATGACCCAGTTGCACAGGGCGGGTTTCAGACCCAGGGCCTCAAGCTTAATTATGAGCTTGGAGGGTACTATGGTGTTGAATGCTGAGCTATAGTCAATGAACAGCAATCTTACATAGGTATTCCTCTTGTCCAGATGGGACAGGGCAGTGTGATGGCGATTGCGTCATCTGTGGACCTATTGGGGCGGTAAACTAATTGGAGTCTGTCTAGGGTGTCAGGTAGGGTGGAGGTGATATGGTCCTTGACTAGTCTCTCAAAGCACTTCATGATGACGGAAGTGAGCGCTACAGGGTGATAGTCATTTAGTTTAGTTACCTTTGTCTTCTTGGGTACAGGAACAATGGTTGCCCTCTTGAAGCATGTGGGGACAGCAGACTGGGATAGGGAGAGATTGAATATGCCCGTAAACACGCCAGCCAGCTGGCCTGCAGGATAGGATGGAGGAATGGAGGGTTACGTGGCCCACGGCTTGGGAAACACCTACCTCGGTTTTTTAGGTGTGTGTGTGTGAGAGCGAGCGAGAGAGAGAGAGGGTGTGTGTCTGTGAGAGAGACAGAGAGAGGGGGAGAGTTGTAGTGTGCAAAGCTTGCATGCTTGTGTCGCATGCAGTGGTTTTCAGAGTGAGTCGTGAGTGAAGCATGTATGGGGACAGTACAGTGAGACGTAGGGCTGGTGGACAGGACACCCTCTGAGAGTGACAGTGACCCTCCTGTTAAACTCTGTTGTTGTATTATGTGGATTTTATTGTGGTAGGAGGAGGCTGGCGCCTCAGCAACATATGGGCTGTGTTTATTGTTGGATTTCATGATAATGGATGCCATTTTAGTTTGTTTTTTTTTCGTACCTGTTTCTTTCTTTTCCTATCCTCTCCCCCCTGTCCCTCTCTCTCAAAAGAAAGCTTTTACTCTGTTAAAATAGTCCAACTCCTCTCTCCTTATCTAACTGCTAAAGGGCTTTGACTTCAACAGTAATTACTAAAACACTGCATCCCGCCCGCACACAATTAAAATACTACATTGGAAGGATTACGGAGTTCACCATTTCTCCAATTAAACACAGAAAGAGAGAGAGGGTGAATAGAGAGAGAGAGAAGAGGGAAAGAGAATAATAAGAAGGGGAGAACAGAGAAGTCGATCACCTTATTGAAAATCCCCCCTCCTCCATCCACAACCCCCTCTCCTCTCCTCTAAAACCCAATTTTTATGTACACACACAACTCTAGGGACCGGAGGGTGGAAGCAATTACTATTGTTTCCCCTCTTATTGCATGATGGTAATGATTAGAGTGATGATGATCATTATTGCTATACAGTATATGTTCTGGGGGGATGCACTAGCTCTGGCAACCCTCCATGCACTGCTCTGCTCGAGGGGGTTGCCAGATGCTTGGAAAACTCCCCATTTAACAGTAACTGGCTACCAGCTGCCAGTCTAAAAAGGCTGAAGCATTACAGCATCAGAACCATGGGGGTTGCCAGATGCTTTTCTCTGGGAAAGAGTCCTACTAAATAGACTTTAAGAGATTACATAAGCCTGTGTGAGTGGATAGTTGTGTGATACAGTATCCAACCTGGCAACCCCAGGTTTTGCTGCAGAGAAACTAAAGACACGACAATAATGAGTGAGCCACTAACACAGAGAGAGAATGAGAGGGAGGGAGAGGGAGAGAATAAAAGGGGGATGAAAGGATGGAGAAGGAAGCACCTACTGCAACCGTAAACCATGGGGATAGCCTTGCTGGTTGGGGATGAGAGAGAGAAAGAGACCACACCACTGCTCCCCCTGTCTCCCTTTGTGGTATACTCACTACAGACCACACTGGAACAGGATAACAGTAGTTTGGTTCAGCGGCCAGGATCCAAAACCACACAACCACCATTACCAAAGCAGCAACTGAACAATATGCAATCATCATGCGAACAATAACAGTTGATTTGGCCCTAGATGAACATTCTGTCTGTCTGTCTATAGTTGTTTTTGTCAGGGTGCCGCTGCCGCTGTTGATTTGTGCAGTTTGAGATGATTATGCTGAAGGTGGGAACACTCGTTGTACAAATGAATGGAGGAAATAATTAAGACTAACATTTCAATTTTTCACTGCTTGTTGTTTGAGCTGATTGCAGGGCTGTCGACAAGTTGAGGGAATGATTGGTGTGTGTTTCTGTGTGTGTGCATGCACTGATTGTGCGTGTGTGTGTGTGTTCGAGCATGTGTTTGTGTGTGTGCATGCACTGACTGTGCATGTGTGTGTGTGCGAGCGTGTGTTTGTGTGTGTGCACTGACTGTTCTTGAGTGTGTAGTGTTGGGGTGTGAATTAATTGAGGAAAGAATCCGAGATAGAGAGAGAGAGTCCCAGCAAATCAGATGAATTAAAGAGTATTGATGCATGAGATTAGATTGGGAGACTATGGTATAAAGGATATGATTACACAGTACGGAAAGTGAGAGAGCGAGAGAGAGAGAGAAGGAGAGAGAGAGGGAAGAAGAAGAAGAATAAAAAGAGAGAGGGAAGGAGAAAGAGAGAGAAAGAGAGCGAGGGGGAAGGAGAAGGACACAGAAAAGGAGAGAGCGAGGGAAGGAGAAGAGAGAGAGAGTGAGAACACACCCATGTCCCACAACTGCACTGCTCCTCCATCATTGAGAGAGATAAATTCACCTAGCTGGAGAGAGAAATGGTGGAGCTCAGAGAGCTAGTCCACACACTCCAGACACACAAAACAGACCAGCACAACATCACCCCACACTACATTACCCAGAGGGCTGAAGGTGGAGATAGATGGCTGTCTGAGAGAGCTGGCTGCGCTCCGGTCTGAGGTGAGAGAACTTATGGCACAGAACACACAGCCCATCTAACAACACTGAAGAAGGAGAGAAAGGAACACATGGCACAGCTAACAGCACTACAGGAGGAGAGAGGGAAACACATGGCACAGCTAACAGCACTGAAGGAGGAGAGAGAGGAACACATGGCACAGCTAACAACACTGCAGGAGGAGAGAGAGGAATACATGGCACAGCTAACAGCACTGAAAGAAGAGAGAGAAACACATGACACAGCTAACAGCACTGCAGGAGGAGAGAGAGGAACACATGGCACAGCTAACAGCACTACAGGAGGAGAGAGGGAAACACATGGCACAGCTAACAGCACTACAGGAGGAGAGAGAGGAACACATGGCACAGCTAACAGCACTGCAGGAGGAGAGAGAGGAACACATGGCACAGCTAACAGCACTGCAGGAGGAGAGAGAGGAACACATGGCACAGCTAACAGCACTGAAGGAGGAGAGAGAGGAACACATGGCACAGCTAACAGCACTGAAAGAAGAGAGAGAAACACATGACACAGCTAACAACACTGAAGGAGGAGAGAGAGGAACACATGACACAGCTAACAGCACTACAGGAGGAGAGAGAGGAACACATGGCACAGCTAACAGCACTACAGGAGGAGAGAGAGGAACACATGGCACAGCTAACAGCACTACAGGAGGAGAGAGAGAAACACATGGCACAGCTAGCAGCACTACAGGAGGAGAGAGAGGAACACATGGCACAGCTAACAACACTGAAGGAGGAGAGAGAGGAACACATGGCACAGCTAACAGCACTACAGGAGGAGAGAGGGAAACACATGGCACAGCTAACAGCACTACAGGAGGAGAGAGAGGAACACATGGCACAGCTAACAGCACTGCAGGAGGAGAGAGAGGAACACATGGCACAGCTAACAGCACTGCAGGAGGAGAGAGAGGAACACATGGCACAGCTAACAGCACTGAGGGAGGAGAGAGAGGAACACATGGCACAGCTAACAGCACTGAAAGAAGAGAGAGAAACACATGACACAGCTAACAACACTGAAGGAGGAGAGAGAGGAACACATGACACAGCTAACAGCACTACAGGAGGAGAGAGAGGAACACATGGCACAGCTAACAGCACTACAGGAGGAGAGAGAGGAACACATGGCACAGCTAACAGCACTACAGGAGGAGAGAGAGAAACACATGGCACAGCTAACAGCACTACAGGAGGAGAGAGAGGAACACATGGCACAGCTAACAGCACTACAGGAGGAGAGAGAGGAACACATGGCACAGCTAACAGCACTACAGGAGGAGAGAGAGAAACCCATGGCACAGCTAACAGCAATGAAGGACAAGAGAGAAGCACATGACACAGCTAACAGCACTACAGGAGGAGAGAGAGGAACACATGGCACAGCTAACAGCACTACAGGAGGAGAGAGAGGAACACATGGCACAGCTAACAACACTGAAAGAAGAGAGAGAAACACATGGCACAGCTAACAGCACTGCAGGAGGAGAGAGGAACACATGACACAGCTAACAGCACTGCAGGAGGAGAGAGAAACACATGGCACAGCTAACAGCACTGCAGGAGGAGAGAGAAACACATGGCACAGCTAACAGCACTGCAGGCTGAGAGAGAGAAACACATGGCACAACACAACACATCTCCCAGCTAGGGCTCCTGGGTTACTCCTGAAGCCCACTCCTCGGCTACAATATCCAGACCCCTTCTACTGCCGGTACGGGACATGGAACCCAGCCGATCCTTCACAACTGGAATACCGACATAATCTGCCCGAGGATCCCAACTTGTCCCTCAGGCGAGACATCCCCTGAAGGCCCATTCTGCTAACCACGGCCTGCTAGCTCTCTATAGCATATTGGACTGTTAGCTGATCCACCGGCCAGTTTCTTAGACCACTATACCCATTTTGCCAATTGGATTTGGACCCCTCTGCTACTTGGAACCCTACTAATTCCACGACTGGTCTATTCGACGTCACCACACGAGGAGGCAAAACAGACTTTTCCCCCATCGCGACGTCCCTCCTAGGCTGTTATGCTAGCTTGATAGCACCGGCCTGCTAACTGTCTGAATCGCCGTGTCCCCACTCAGCCCAAACACTCACTGGACCCATACGATCACTTGGCTAAGCATGTCTCTCCCTAATATCAATATTCCTTGTCCATTAACTGTCCTGGTTAGTGATTACGGTCTTATTTCAATGTAGAGCCTATAGCCCTGCTCAATATGCCTTAACCAACCATGTTGTTCCACCTCCTACATATGCGATGACATCAACTGGTTTAAACGTCTCTAGAGACGAAATATCTCTCTTCATTACTCAATGCCTAGGTTTACCTCCAATGTACTCTCTTCCTACCATACCTCTGTCTGTAGATTATGCCTTGAATCTATGCTATCGTGCCCAGAAACCTGCTCCCTTTAGTCTCTGTTCCGAACGTGCTAGACGGCTGGTTCTTATAGCCTTTAGCTGTACCCTCATCCTACTTCTCCTCTGTTCCTCTGGTGATGTAAAGGTTAATCCAGGACCTGCAGTGCCTACCTCCACTCCTACTCCCAGGTGCTCTCATTTGTTGACTTCTGTAACCGTAAAAGCCTTGGTTTCATGCATGTTAACATTAGAAGCCTACTCCCTAAGTTTGCTTTATTCACTGCTTTAGCACATTCTGCCAACACGGATGTCTTAGCCGTGTCTGAATCCTGGTTTAGGAAAACCACCAAAAACCCTGAAATTTCCATCCCTATCTATAACATTTCCCACCTGCCCACCCGTCCAGCATCACTACTCTGGGTGGTTCTGACTTAGAATATGTGGACAACTACAAATACTGTGGTGTCTGGTTAGACTGTAAACTCTCCTTCCAGACTCACGTTAAACATCTCCAATCCAAAATTAAATCAAGAATCGGCTTCCTATTTTGCAACAAAGCACCCTTCACTCATGTTGCCAAACATACCCTCGCAAAACTGACCATCCTACCGATCCTTGACTTCGGCGATGTCATTCACAAAATACACTCTACTCAACAAATTGGATGCAGTCTATCACAGTGCCATCCGTTTTGTCACCAAAGCCCCATATACTATTCACCACTGCGACCTGTAAGTTCTCGTTGGCTGGCCCTCGCTTCATACTCGTCGCCAAATCCACTGGCTCCAGGTCATCTACAAGTCTCTGCTAGGTAAAGCACCGCCTTATCTCAGCTCACTGGTCACCATAGCAGCACCCACCCGTAGCATGCAGGTATATCTCACTGGTCACCCCCAAAGCCAATTCTTCCTCTGGCAACCTCTCCTTCCAGTTCTCTGCTGAATTGCAAAAATCTTACCTCCCTCACCAGCTTTAAGCACCAGCTGTCAGAGCAGCTCACAGATTACTGTACCTGTACAAAGCTCATCTGTAAATAGCCCATCCAATCTACTTCATCCCCATACTGTATTTATTTATTTATCATGCTCCTTTGCACCCCAGTATCTCAACTTGCACATTCATCTTCTGCACATCCTACCATTCCAGTGTTTAATTGCTATACTGTAATTACTTTGCCACCATGGCCTATTTATTGCCTAACCTCACTTATGTTACCTCATTTGCACATGCTGTGTTTAGATTTTCCTACTGTATTATTGATTGTATGTTTGTTTATTCCATGTGTAACTCTGTATTGTTGTATGTGTCGAACTGCTTTGCTTTATCTTGGCCAGGTCGCAGTTGTAAATGAGAACTTGTTCTCAACTAGCCTACCTGGTTAAATAAAGGTGGAATAAAAAATAAACATGGCAGGATTCACCAACCCAGCAGTACCCCCCTCCTGGCACCCCTCCCCTGTCAGACCCCCGGATAGCTCTCCTGACAACACCTCCACACCAACTGAGGACACACAAAAGCCAGAGATTGTGCTCCTCATTGACTCAAATGGGAAATACACTGATGAGAGAGAGAACTTTTACAAAAACACCAAGTGACTAAACTCTGGTGTCCGAACACCCGGCGTGCCCTGAAGCTGCTGTCAACCTGAGAGCCCAGCAGGAAAGTGTGGCCACCTCACGCACACAAAAATCCTCTTCCACTATCCCCAATACACAAGTGGCTATCTCCACCCTGCTACTGTGACTGTGCCTCAAAACCTAATGTCTACCTGGCCCACCACTCCATCAGCCTTTACGACCAGGTCTACCTCGACAAGGCAGCAGTCCCTACCTTTGCCAGGGCTGAAGCACATCACCCTCAACTGCAATCTCGGCACCTCACACAGAAGCAACAGAGAAACGGACACCCCGCCCAGAATTGCAAGACCCCCCCCCCCCCCAAGAAGACTCACTTCCAGACCACCAGCCACATCCCCACCCCAACCAGTCGACCACACCCCAAACAAACCCTAGCCACACCCTAAATAGCCCCCCCAGATCAGACTTATGCCCCTTCTGTCCCCCCAGGCCCCTTGCCCCTGCAGCAAGGACCTCAACATGACAGCTGCACATATGCCCAGGCCGTGAGCAGAGCAACAGGCCCAACCACCACTAATGCACCTCCACAAGCCCCATCCTGCAATCTAAGTGTAATGTATCAGATGCTCGACATGCTCTGCTCACACCTACTGTAATGGTATGAGCCTAAACACTATGGAACACAAAGCTTTTACTATTTCATCCTGGAATATACAGTACAAGGTCTGAGGTCATCTGCCTTTGGCCTAAAGAGCAGGAACCCAGACTTCATCAAAGAAATTGGAAATACAGACACGGTCATCCTACAAGATACATGGTATAGAGGAGACGGACCCACTAGTTGCCCTTTTAAGTAACAGAGAGCTGATAGTCCCATCCACCTAACTACCAGATGTGAAACAGGGAAGGGACTCATTTGGTAGTAAGGGACTCATTTGTTAGTAGGTGACTCATTTGGTATTACTGATTTGGTAATAAGGATATTATCTCAAAAGAGAAATATGACCTTGTGCGCTACCTATATCCCCCCCAATATAATCCCCATATTTTAACGATGACAGCATCTCCATCCTAGAGAGGAAGATCAACCATTTTCAGGCTCAGGGACATGTACTGTGCCGACCTAAATGCCAGAACTGGATACGCTTAGCACACAGGGGGACAAAAGCCTACATGGAGGTGACAGCATTCCCTTACAAATATGCCCCCCTAGATACAACTACAGTACATACTTTTTAAAGAATATACCTTTATTATTCCCCGCAAAACCTACCACCCTTCCTCCAATTGGAGTAAACTAATAAACACCTAGGCTTCTACCTTCAGTTGACATATCTGATACACATTTTACAGACACAATCTATTTTACAATAGTTATATTTTGTTTGTTTTTAGTCCTTCCTCTAGTTCTGATGTCCATCCTGTTTGATTTCTATTTGTAACTGCTATTTCACAACATTTCTGAACCTATATACATTTTACAGACCCTGTATGTTTTACATTGGTTATCTTGTTGTTAGTCCCACCCTTCAGCTCCATTCAACCCCTCCCATCTATCTCTCAACATCATCCATTTTGGATTTCTATTTGACACATATTTTTCAACTGTGCTGTGATGCTTTACAAAAGTACTGAACCTTTCTATTCTCATAGCTTCTACAGATTGTAAATTAAAAATAAACATTTTCGCTAAAATAATTATTGTATTATTGATTGACTATGACTTTTCAAATCACCCAATATTGCTATCTGCAGCGTTAGTTCTAGGCTAATGTTGCAATTCTTCAGCCATTCCTGGACCTGTGACCAAAAACAAGCTACATATGGACAATACCAAAATAAATGATCTAATGACTCTGCCTCCTCACAGCAGAATCTGCAGAGCTGGGAAGATTGTATCCGCCATATATACAGTGCCTTGCGAAAGTATTCGGCCCCCTTGAACTTTGCGAACTTTTGCCACATTTCAGGCTTCAAACATAAAGATATAAAACTGTATTTTTTTGTGAAGAATCAACAACAAGTGGGACACAATCATGAAGTGGAACGACATTTATTGGATATTTCAAACTTTTTTAACAAATCAAAACCTGAAAAATTGGGCGTGCAAAATGATTCAGCCCCCTTAAGTTAATACTTTGTAGCGCCACCTTTTGCTGCGATTACAGCTGTAAGTCGCTTGGGGTATGCCTCTATCAGTTTTGCACATCGAGAGACAGACATTTTTTCCCATTCCTCCTTGCAAAACAGCTCGAGCTCAGTGAGGTTGGATGGAGAGCATTTGTGAACAGCAGTTTTCAGTTCTTTCCACAGATTCTCGATTGGATTCAGGTCTGGACTTTGACTTGGCCATTCTAACACCTGGATATGTTTATTTTTGAACCATTCCATTGTAGATTTTGCTTTATGTTTTGGATCATTGTCTTGTTGGAAGACAAATCTCCGTCCCAGTCTCAGGTCTTTTGCAGACTCCATCAGGTTTTCTTCCAGAATGGTCCTGTATTTGGCTCCATCCATCTTCCCATCAATTTTAACCATCTTCCCTGTCCCTGCTGAAGAAAAGCAGGCCCAAACCATGATGCTGCCACCACCATGTTTGAGAGTGGGGATGGTGTGTTTTTTACGCCAAACATAACGTTTTGCATTGTTGCCAAAAAGTTCAATTTTGGTTTCATCTGACCAGAGCACCTTCTTCCACATGTTTGGTGTGTCTCCCAGGTGGCTTGTGGCAAACTTTAAACAACACTTTTTATGGATATCTTTAAGAAATGGCTTTCTTCTTGCCACTCTTCCATAAAGGCCAGATTTGTGCAATATACGACTGATTGTTGTCCTATGGACAGAGTCTCCCACCTCAGCTGTAGATCTCTGCAGTTCATCCAGAGTGATCATGGGCCTCTTGGCTGCATCTCTGATCAGTCTTCTCCTTGTATGAGCTGAAAGTTTAGAGGGACGGCCAGGTCTTGGTAGATTTGCAGTGGTCTGATACTCCTTCCATTTCAATATTATCGCTTGCACAGTGCTCCTTGGGATGTTGAAAGCTTGGGAAATCTTTTTGTATCCAAATCCGGCTTTAAACTTCTTCACAACAGTATCTCGGACCTGCCTGGTGTGTTCCTTGTTCTTCATGATGCTCTCTGCGCTTTTAACAGACCTCTGAGACTATCACAGTGCAGGTGCATTTATACAGAGACTTGATTACACACAGGTGGATTGTATTTATCATCATTAGTCATTTAGGTCAACATTGGATCATTCAGAGATCCTCACTGAACTTCTGGAGAGAGTTTGCTGCACTGAAAGTAAAGGGGCTGAATCATTTTGCACGCCCAATTTTTCAGTTTTTGATTTGTTAAAAAAAGTTTGAAATATCCAATAAATGTCGTTCCACTTCATGATTGTGTCCCACTTGTTGATTCTTCACAAAAAAATACAGTTTTATATCTTTATGTTTGAAGCCTGAAATGTGGCAAAAGGTCGCAAAGTTCAAGGGGGCCGAATACTTTCGCAAGGCACTGTATATAACATTCTATTGGTTTGAAAAATAATTTGGTGCATTTTTCCCCATATTCCCCATATATGAATGAAATATCTTATTAAATACTTTTTTCTTTACATAGTTGAATGTGCTGACAACAAAATCACACAAATTATCAATGGAAATCAAATTCATCAACCCATGGAGGTCTGAAGTCACATTCAAAATTAAAGTGGAAAACCACACTACAGGCTGATCCACCTTTGATGTAATGTCCTTAAAACAAGTCAAAATAAGGCTCAGTAGTGTGTGTGGCCTCCACGTGCCTGTATGACCTCCCTACAACGCCTGGGCATGCTCCTGATGAGGTGGCGGATGGTCTCCTGAGGGATCTCCTCCCAGACCTGGACTAAAGCATCCGCCAACTCCTGGACAGTCTGTGGTGCAACGTGGCGTTGGTGGATGGAGCGAGACATGATGTCCCAGATGTGCTCAATTGGATTCAGGTCTGGGGAACGGGCGGGCCAGTCCATAGCATCAATGCCTTCCTCTTGCAAGAACTGCTGACACACTCCAGCCACATGAGGTCTAGCATTGTCTTGCATTAGTAGGAACCCAGGGCCAACCGCACCAGCATATGGTCTCACAAGGGGTCTGAGGATCTCATCTCCGCACCTAATGGCAGTCAGGCTACCTCTGGCGAGCACATGGAGGGCTGTGCGGCCCCCAAAGAAATGCCACCCCACACCATGACTGACCCACCGCCAAACCGGTCATGCTGGAGGATGTTGCAGGCAGCAGAACGTTCTCCACGGCTTCTCCAGACTCTGTCACGTCTGTCACGTGCTCAGTGTGAACCTGCTTTCATCTGTGAAGAGCACAGGCAGTGGCGAGTTTGCCAATCTTGGTGTTCTCTGGCAAATGCCAAACGTCCTGCTCGGTGTTGGGCTGTAAGCACAACCCCCACCTGTGGACGTCGGGCCCTCATACCACCCTCATGGAGTCTGTTTCTGACCGTTTAAGCAGACACATGCACATTTGTGGCCTGCTGGAGGTCATTTTGCAGGGCTCTGGCAGTGCTCCTCCTGCTCCTCCTTGCACAAAGGCGGAGGTAGCTGTCCTGCTGCTGGGTTGTTGCCCTCCTACGGCCTCCTCCACGTCTCCTGATGTACTGGCCTCTCCTGGTAGCGCCTCCATGCTCTGGACACTACGCTGACAGACACAGCAAACCTTCTTGCCACAGCTCGCATTGATGTGCCATCCTGGATGAGCTGCACTACCTGAGCCACTTGTGTGGGTTGTAGACTCCGTCTCATGCTACCACTAGAGTGAAAGCACCGTCAGCATTCAAAAGTGACCAAAACATCAGCCAGGAAGCATAGGCACTGAGAAGTGGTCTGTGGTCACCACCTGCAGAACCACTCCTTTATTGGGGGTGTCTTGCTAATTGCCTATAATTTCCACTTGTTGTCTATTCCATTTGCACAACAGCATGTGAAATGTATTGTCAATCAGTGTTGCTTCCTAAGTGGACAGTTTGATTTCACAGAAGTGGGATTGACTTGGAGTTACATTGTGTTGTTTAAGTGTTCCCTTTATTTTTTTGAGCAGTATATATATATATATATATATATATATATATATATATATATATATATATATATATATATATATATATATATATATCAACAAATTGGCGAGGGCACTAGAACAGTCTGCAGGACCCGGCCTCACCTTACTAGAATCTGATGTCAAATGTCTATTGTTGGCTGATGATCTGGTGCTTCTGTCCCCAACCAAGGAGGGCCTACAGCAGCAACTAGATCTTCTGCACAGATTCTGTCAGGCCTGGGTCCTGACAGTAAATCTCAGTAACACAAATATAATCGTGTTCCAAAAAAGGTCCAGTTGCCAGTACTACAAATACAAATTCCATCTAGACGCCGTAGCCTTTGCTATTGAGAAAGGCCACCATAGGCAGACCTGGCTATGTGCACAAAGCTCACAAAAGTATGTGGAAACTGAGCTGCACTTCCTAACCTCCTGACAAATGTATGACCGCATTAGAAATACATATTTCCCAGTGATCACACAGACCCACAAAGAATCTGAAAACAAATCAAACATTGATAAACTCCCATGTTTGTTAGGCGAAGTACCGCAGTGTGTATTCACAGCAGCAAGATATGTGTCCCGTTGCCATGAGAAAAGGGTAACCAGTGGAGCACAAACAACATTGTAATTACAACCTATATTTATCTGTTTAATTATTTTTCCCTTCTTTCTTCAACTACTTGCACATTGTAACAGCACTGTACATAGCCAATAATACATTTCAAATGTCTTCTGTAATGTTCACTAATGTTTCCCTTGTTTATTTCCCTTTTGTTTATTGTCTATTCATTTGCTTGGAGATATAAACATATGTTTCCCATGCCAATAAAGCCCTTGGAATTTAATTGAGAGAGAGAGAGAGAGAGAGAGAGAGAGAGCGAGCAGAATTAGGCCGATACCCGCTAATTATCAAAATTAAATTGAAATTGAATTGTGAGAGAGATGTACACCACAGAGAAAGCTGATTAGCATTGTGGTCCATGTCCCACTGCCGTGGCTTCGAATCACCGCTAGAAAGAGAGAGGGGAGGACAGAGGGATGGGGAGAGAGTAGTCTGAGGCAGAGGAGAGAGTCTATGTATTTAGAGGGAGAAAGAGAGAAAGGGTGAGAGGTTTAAAAGAGAGTGAGGGAGAGAAGGAGAGAGAAAGCTAGAGGAAAGAGAGAGAGAGGGAGGGGTGGGACTGCAGACAAGTGTACACTTCATCCTCTTCCCCCACTCGCCCTCTCATCCCTCTGTTCTCAGTGTCTTGGCTGCTTTGTTGAGCTGAGACAATAAAACAGCTCGGTGCTGTCAGGCCACAGGGAAACACCCGTTTCCTCTGCTGTTCTTTTTTTCTCCTTCTTACTGTCGGGAGGGTTCTGTTCTCTCATCCGGTGCACTGCTGCCGACAGGTCCATACAGATATCTATGCCACTGATTAAGACGCGTAGTGCACTCACTCAAACACACTTAGAGATGACCAGACACACACACATTTAGTTAGGTGTCCCATACGGCATGGCTCCAGGATACATAGACGCCTACATATCCTGGATTCTCTCTCTCCTCTTCACCTACTCTCTCCTCTTCACCTACTCTCTCTCTCCCTCTCTCTCCCCCTCTTTCTCCCTCTCCCTCTCTCTCTCTCTCTCTCGCTCACTCACACACACACACCCCTGTACACTGATGACAGGCGGATGGTTCTCACTGGGAGGACGGTACGGCGGTCATTAACTAATGCACCGCCGTTACACGCAACACTGGTCAAAGGGCACTGACGCAAGAGAACAGTAGTCCATCACAGGGTCACTCCACCCTCATCCATTTCTGTCACACTGCTGTGCCAACAACACACACACACTTGCTAATAAACACACACACACACACTCACTATCGCACACTCATTGATACACGCAAACACACACACACTCGCTGGTAAACACACACACGCGACTGGACGACTTCTTAACTGCTGGGAGAGAGAGGTGTGTGTGTGTGTGTGTGTGTGTGTGTGTGTGTGTGTGTAAGTGCTTGCACGTTCGTCTGTAAGTTCACCCACTGGCAGCCACACATTGCCTCTCCTTAGCACAGTGAGTCAGACACAGGGCAGTAGCACTGCAGTGGGAGTACACAGTCTCAATTCACAATAGGAATATCCAGGTGATATGATCAGGTTTCTGGAAGCAGTGTTAACTGTTGACTGTGAAATATACATAGTTGTATGTTATTGTGAGTCACACTGTAGAATGATGCTATGCAGTGACTGTCATCCTGAGAGCGATGGGACAGAGGTTACAGAGGCAGACTGTTGGCTTGTATCTGCCTGCCTGTAATGGCACTTAAGGGAATATACAGTATTTATCGCTCAAAAGGTCAGACCACTCACATTACCAGAGTGCATCATTTCCCTGTTGAAGAGCAGAAATATGGGTATTAAACTATACTGAACAAAAATATAAACGCAAGTTAAAGTTCATATCAGGAAATCAGTCAAATGAAAAAATACTCATTAGGCCCTAATCTATGGAGTTCATGTAACTGGGAATACAGATATGCATCTGTTGGTCACAGATACCTTAAAAAAATGGGACTCACAATGGGCCTCAGGACTTCATCGCAGTATTTTTGTGCATTGAAACTGCCAGCGATAAAATGCGATTGTATTTATTGTCCGTTGTTTATGCCTGCCCATACCATAACCCCACCGCCACCATGGAACACTTCGTTCACAACAAATCGCTCGCCCACACGACGAGGTTGTGAGGCCGGATGGACGTACTGCCAAATTCTCTAAAATTAACATTCAATTCTCTGGTAACAGCTCTGGTGGACATTCATGCAGTCCGCATGCTGATTGCACGGTGCCTCAAAACATGAGACATCTGTGGCATTGTGTTGTGCGACAAAACCGCACATTTTAGAGTGAAATTGTATTGCCCCCAACACAAGGTGCATCTGTGTAATGATCATGCTGTTTATTTAGCTTCTTGATATGCCATACCTGTCAGGTAGGATGGATTATCTTGGCATAGGATAAATGGTCACTAACAGGGATGTAAACACATTAATGCACAAAATTTGAGCGTGTGGAACATTTCTGGGATATTTTATTTCAGTTCATGAAATATGGGACCAACACTTTACATTTTTGTTCAGTGTATTTTAAAGAGGTGAAAGAAAAGTATGGTGCCTATTTTATTTTGTAGCATCTGTGATGGACATTTTTATGTTTGTGCTTTTCTAATAACCAATTTCTGTGTTCATGCAAGTGACGAATGGAACGCCTGGGAGAAATCCTCACTGTAGTATCTGCAATTTGGCAGTACTCCAACTTTGACACCCTTTAACGTTGCAAGTTGTAACATCAGAGCTATAGCCAGATATATTTTCTTCCCTCTCTTTTGCTCCCTCCGCCCCCTCTGTTTCTTCTCTTTCGCTCTCTCACCCTCTCCCTCTCCCGCTCCCTTCATCCCTCCCCTCTTCTTTCTCTTTTCTCACATTCTCTCTCCCTCACTCCCTCTCCCCTCCCTCCCTCCGCCCTCTCTCTTTCCTTTATCATGTTCTCTCTGCCTCCCACTCCCCTTTCTCTGCTCTTCTCTCTCTCTTTTCTCACATTCTCTCTCCCTTCCTCCCTCTCCCCTCCCTCCCTCCCTCCGCCCTCTCTCTTTCCTTTATCATGTTCTCTCTGCCTCCCACTCCCCTTCCTCTGCTCTTCTCTCTCTCTCTTCTCACATTCTCTCTCCCTTCCTCCCTCTCCCCTCCCTCCCTCCCTCCGCCCTCTCTCTTTCCTTTATCATGTTCTCTCTGCCTCCCACTCCCCTTCCTCTGCTCTTCTCTCTCTCTCTTCTCACAT